>NW_020223199.1:32510-64702 GCF_003070985.1 Temnothorax curvispinosus | reverse complement strand
TAAGGAAATACCAAGTACTTTGGTTTATATTTATATGAAAAATATAAATGCCCCCCCCCCCTTTCAACATAAATGATTTCAACAAAATGTTACATATCTTTTCTTCGCGTTCCTAGTTCCTAGTATAGTGTTCCTACCTTGGTACAAACTTGATTTATTTGCGCGAGATTCGCTCTCGTTTCTCCCTTTTTACCGTACTTGTATTGTACTTGACATTTCCCCAATTGTGTAAGATCGAGATACGCGCCGGGCGCTAATTATTACCGCGATGCAGCAATATCGTAATGGCGTAACGTCATGATTTTATTTCAATACATAATGATATGCGTCGTGGAAAACGTCGTTGATTACGTCGCGCCGGTATAGTTATTCATGTTTTTATGACAAAGCACGCCATCGCGCCAGTGGCTTTGCCAGTAATGTCACTATACTAATCGACTAATGTCATCCGTCGACCGTTCGCGATTATGGAAACCGCGCAGTGCGCACCTTCTCGTTATTATTAATAATTATATTTTGCGATGCGAAATGACGACTCTTATTTTAAAAGATTAATCGCACCGACTAGAGTGACTTAGACTCACCGAATATGTATTCTGACACAAGAACGTCGCGTCGCGTCGGTTTTTTACCAAAATGAAGTAGGCTTCCTCTCTTTCGATTACATATTTCATCATATTAAATTTTGCTTCAAGGTTTTTCTTCAACGAGACAAATATGTCGCTGCGGAAACAATTTATATTCGCAAGCGGTATTTGTGTCAGAGGTAACGAGCCGAGAACCGATATAAATGAATATAATATACGAGTATGTGTATAACAGTAAAAAATTAGAGCCTAATCTGACTTAATTTTGCTCATTGTCGCAGTCTCCTTCCGGTTCTTGAAAGAAATCGACGAAACTTCCAAATTAAGAAATCGTAGAAGGATTCGCGAATTAAGCTTCAAGAAACATCGCGATAACGTTGATATAAAAATACTAGTATAAAAAAAAGATATAATAAGTATGTCGCATTATTTCGGTCTGAAAATATGAAAATTTTGTTTAAAAAACATTCTTTTCACGAAAAAAGAATGTTTTCTTCGCGATACGTTTAGGAGTTGGTTTTTTTCGTCGCTTTTTTCGTGTGTTCTATGTATTATTAATTATATACATATACATAGCATATAGCTTAACTGCGCTAACTCGAGAGCTTCTTCGAAAATTCAGAAAGCGTTTCACCGCGTCGCGTCGCGTCGCGTCGAGTCGACGATGTGGAAACTATAAAAGCTCTGCCACCGTGCACGCACGAATCGTACGTGGTAGGTGGTGATGACGGATTCATGTTCCGTGGCAATCGTAGCATGGTCCGTCTATAGCGCCTTCCTCCTGGATTCCTGGATATGTGGTTGCACACCCTCTCTTTCTTCCTTCCTCTTTTTCCTCTCCATCTACCGAGCGATTCATTTGTCGGTCTTTGATCCACGATCCACGACCAACGAGCCACCGCCGGAAAATTAGAGAGATTTATTAAGCTCCTTCGCGCCTCGTGTTCCATCGACCATCGCTTCTCGTTATATTCGTTATATCCGTTCGGCATTCCATTCGCTATCGATAAATGAGATAGCGATAAAGGATCTATTTTTTTTTTTTAGAATTTTTGGAATCAAATATTCATCTCGCGAATTTATCTTGACAATGAGATGAGTCGTAGAACGATTATGTTGGTAACATCTGGAAGATTCACACAAGTTCGTCTTTTCGTTATGTATTCTTTCGCCAACATAACGTAGTGATATATATGTATAATTTAACTTTGCGATTGATATGCTTATATATTTGCCAAACTTAAAGAATAATTTTATTGCGCACGCACAAATAAAATATATCTTTCTCTTATCTCAAGCATATTAATGCAATGATGAATGCGATGATCGCAAAATATAAATTTTTGTTTGTGCGCTTGTGTGAGCATAGCGTCTTTCAACGTTCCCTATACCCTAAATAGCGGCAAAGAAAAGATACGAGAAGAGAGACAAGTAGGTATAGGTCTTTTTTTAGAAATTTAAATGAGAATTAAAGATAGTGTGATATACATGTCTAATGCTCTTTCAATCCGATTCCGAATAATCCGAACACGGAATTGCCCGTTAATGCGTAACGAAGCTGTATGTAGGGTACTTTTCACTATATATAATATTATAGTGGTATGCCGCGCGGGGTAGCAGTATAACAGCAGCGTGAGCGTTGATTCAGCGATTGAGAACAGGGTCAGAATTTAAGTTGGCTAGAAAGATACTCGGACGTGACGGGAGGATGAGAGATTCCAGACGTTTCCTTGAAAGTCACCGCGGTTACGCCTCCGCGATAAAGAGGTTTTGTAAGGGCTAATAAGTGTACGCGTAAAAGGAGCTCGGCAAATGGAAAATCTGCACCTGGCACCCCCTTCTCATCACCACACACACGCACACATATCTTTAACTTTATTAGGAAGCTAGTAAAAATATGACTAGAGAATGTTATCAGCAAATACATGTATTTGCCGACGCTTACCCTTCATACAATTGTTAGAAAAATATTGCCTTATATTTTACAATTTCAAAATAATTCTAGTTACAATAAATGACACTTTAGTTAATTTCACCAAACTTAACTTTCCAATTAATTGATAACCTGATAATTAATTCTAATTAATTTTAACACCTGACATCTCCGCGATTAATTTCACAAGTAATTCCGACTAATTATATATAAACAGTCTTAATTACATATTTTCATTATTTTCGCGATTAATTTATTTTTTATATTATATAACGTGTAATCGGTGTAATTAACGGACTGACGCGTGTTGCTTTTAACGAAAGGCACGTAAACCATTTTCTTTTCTTTTCTTTCCTTTTTGAGCAACGTTGGCGGTAAAAACTTTTCGCGTGACGTTCTCCTTTATTTCTCGACGTTAATCAGGGGGGAAGGGACTCAAGGGACCGCGTCGCCTTTGATTCGCAACTCTCGCAAGGGGGCTGTCACTGACGGTGGCGTAGGGTCGGTTGACCTCTCGAGGATTAACTCCGGTTAGCCGCAACACCTACGGCGAAGATGAAAGAATATGGAGGAGAAGGGAGGCGTCTTTTTACTGCCGGCGCCGTCACGCGCCGTCGATAAGCGCAGCTTCTCTGTCGAAACGCCCGAGACGCTCTGTCGAGATGTCGAGAGACCAGTGCAGTCATGCAGTGGAGCCTTATATCTCACTCTTGGCGTTAACGTGTCAAAAGTACACGACGAGACCCCCCTTGTCGTGGCACACGCTAGACTTTTTTCGTAATGTGCCTGCGCAAAGCGCAAAAGTCATTTCACGTAATAAGTTAATAGGACCTCACAAAGTAAATTTCGCGCCAACTAAATTAATAACTTGATTTCGCGGAACAATCTAATCAGCTATATATATATATATATATACCGCCAACGTTGCTCAAAAAGAAAAGAAAAGAAAATGGTTTACGTGTCTTTCGTTCTAGTGCACTCGATATATACTCGTATATATATATATATATATATATACATCCACGACTGTAAGTCGATTACATTTTAACACTCTTCGTGTTGTATCGAGTGCACTAGAACGCAAAGATAAATTTTTCGAGATAAGCACACGTTCTTTATTTATTCATCCTCTTGATAAAAAATCATACTCTGCGACTTGTATAATTATTAATTCTTTACACAAGAATAATAGATATACATAGATTGAGCAATTAACTTTCGATGAGAGATGGATATCGCTTACCGAAGAGGTACGAAGCCTCAAGTGGCCTAAGTAATGGAAATATCTCGGAGCATATATCCGGAGCAAGCGAGCCTACGTCTCGCTTCACTATTTTCCTCCTTTAGTTAGGGGCGAGGGCATTTTTGAAAATACGGACGAGTGCAAAACGTTTAGCTAGACCGGGAGAATGTAGCCACCGGCGATCATTAAGCATACGCTTGTAATATGTTTACACAGCGTTGTTCCTCGCGCAGTCATCAATCACGGCGAACGTCGAGTCAGCGCGCGGCGCGCCTCGTCGTCCGTCTTCCATCGTTCCACCGTCCACGGAGGCTTTAGAACTTGGACGTTTAGACGCTCGAGTTCCTTTCCATCTCGCTTGTCATTTCCGACAGTCGCGATCTCAAACCGTGGCATGGCTCGCATGATCGTCGATAAATCGTTGCTGGCTTTAATTACTAAGCTTTAATAACTTATTAGCTTTAATCGGTTGGTGCACACGATATACTGTCATGCGTCAACTGATAGGCGACGACTAATACTCTAAAAAATCTTGCTTATAATATATCGAGCACCTTGTTTGCGCACATTTTTATTATTAATATCAATATATTTTTACTATTGTAAATATTTAATTTAAAAAAAAAATAAAAGAGATACATTTTTACGAAATTGCATAAAATCGTGTTAAATGACTGACAAAAGTAGTCAGTAAAATTATAAGATTTAAACGAGTCGAAGAAAGAACGAGGAAAACATTCGTTTTCCGATCGAGATAAGATTTGCCCATGCATTAATTCGGTTTTTTTTTTAGGAAAGGAAGAGTTGGATGGAAAGAGAAATTTGTTCAGGAGAAATAAATTGTGCGTGTTTTGCGTTATTCGACCGTTTATTCCTCGTTTGGTCATAAAACGCCCCTCCAGGGCTATCGTACGCTCAACGATGACGAGAACTCTTAAAAAGTTGAAGGCACAATGGTACGATACCCGCGGGCCGCGGGTGGCATAATTTATTAAGGCACTTAGTAACCACGTTACTCTCACCAAGTGTCACGGCGCGTTTACTTTCCCGTCTTGGCTGGTCGAGAACGTTTTAGGCTCGTTCGGCATTTGAGACACCCAGTATAAATAGACGCACTTTGCTCCTACAAAAGGCACTTACTCTCTCTTCTTACTTCCCCCCACGATCTTCCGCAACTTTGCCAGTAACATCGATCGGTCGATTCGTTTCTTACGCGCAAATTACAATAATTCAAACGCTCGCAAAAATTTATTACGTAGAAACTATATATTAAAGTTGGCTCGCGAATAAAAGTTATGCGTTGTCGATTATAATATACGTTTCGTAGTTGTCTTTGTTGTTATAATTTTAGTACTGCGGATATACGGTACGTCAGCATTTTGTAAAAGTATGTCAGTATCACCAATGGTATGCGCTTATCGCCAGCAGCTAATTATTACTTTCTTATTATTACTTAATATCACCATATATGTATGTATAATATAATAAAATATGTGAGTCACGAGCAATAGAGAACTGTTTCATTGCACTCAACTTGGGCAAGGATTCATTAAGTCAGATATTGGCACAATCTTTGGTACAGTAACGAGACTATATACGTCTAATGATTTATCAGTTACTACACCTAACTCTCATTTTGTCAGTTGAATAAGCTTATATCGAAAACCGTCATTACACATAAAAATACACCTAACAATATAGAAACTATAGATATGCGCGTAAAAATTTTAATTTTTCAATTGAAATAGTTTTAGGCAAACTGATCTTTTTGATCGGAAAATAAATGATGCGGATACATTCTCATCTTTCGCGTAAGACGTGAGGCATAACGTGATGTAAAGATTGATATAAAAATACGTCGAAACTCCATTCCTCTCTTTCGAGATCTTATCGACCGGAATAAAAATGTAGTCGATAAGAGATCACACACGCACGACGACAAAATTTCGCGGTCCGTCGTTTGAAAAGCATCGAGATGTGTGAACGTTTCATTCTTTCCATCTCCATCTCGATATTTCGTTTTGCGATAGATGAAAGACGAACGCAGATAACACGTGTAACGCAGACTATCGCGGTCCATAGAGAGACGCGCTCGAATGCGGATGTTGCGGGTGCGTCGCATAGTGGACCGAATTGACGTGCGCCGATGACTGGCCATGATGGCTCGGGTAATGCGTCCAATGGCTACCTGCTGGGCCTGTTGCACCGTAAAACTGATGGTGCTCCTGAGATGTAGCGGGTACACCTGGAATCTGCATCGCCGCCGACATCGCGTTGTAACCGGTCGGGAGAACGGAACTCGCGGCACTCGTAACACTCGCGGTTCCCGTGGGGCCCGTGGGCCCCGTGGCCGGTCTCTTGGCGGGATTCGGCGGGATCCCGCCGACGGCCACCACGCTGTCGCACTCGTCCGACTCGCAATCCCGGAAGCCCTTGGCGAACGGGTTACTGGCGATCTTCAGCTGCGTTATCCGATGGTTCTGGTACGCGGTCACCGCGGTGAACCTGGTCTCCGGGAAGGAAAACGTCTTAAAGTTCTCCGTGCGGGGATCCGGCGCCGAGCCCGGCGGCGAGGGAGCGACCACCACGTGGCAGCGCGGCTGATAACGGTGCATCGAGTTGAGAATAATCTGCAACGCGAAAGGGACGATCAAAGTAAAACGCGCTTTTTGCGGAATATGCCTTGCCTTGATGACGCGAGAAAAACGGGGCACAGGGCACAGAGTACCTAGACTACCCTAAAGATCGGAGAATCTGTATAATCATCTTTTTTCCTCCTTACAAATTTTGAAAGGAAGGTAGAGATGTTATTCAAATTCGATCGATTAACATTAAATGATTAAATAGTAAAGCCATAGTAAAGCGGGGTAAAATTTTATGACATCCACTTTAATAAATAGATTCGATTTGACTTAAAGTGGAAGAAGAGAAAAGAAGAAGGTTGATTTTAATTCCCTCTCCCGGTTATCTCAAACGAGATTTATAAAATCTGTAAAATTAAAACATGTTTCCTTGTTTTTTTTTTAATTTCGTAAAAATACAGACCACACAAGAGTGACGGTACTGTAATGGTGTGGGTACCCAGCTACCCACAAGCGACCTAGCGTTACAAATATTGTGATTTTGTGACAAACGTAGGACGTAGGACGACAAACGCTTTCACGCAGCTCGATCGATGAGCACAATTTGGTAAAGTCGCCTTCGTACGAGGAACTAACCGAGAAAGAAAAAGAAAAAAAGAGATATACAAGGGAAAAAGAAGAGGAGGAATGGGGACTGGGGAGTCTGGGGACACGTGAAGCTCGTATTCGATGGAAGGAAGGAGCGCCACAGGGGGGCGGTCGCAATGTTTGACAGCCACGAGAGACTCGGTGACTAATTAGTATAAAAACTAACCCCCGGCCCGCAATCCGACACCCTCGTCCTTTCTTTGGCGCACTCACGCGCATATGCGCACATGCTTCGTGAGTAGCATGGCATATATGTATTAGTATATACCGAAACACGCGCGTGCACAGCGTATTCTATGCGAGAGGAAAAGCATGGCCCCGTGTGTGGCCGTCGAAAATTAGGACACCGTTTCTCGCGAGCAAACTTTTCACGGATTTCACAATTTTCTTTAACGTTTTGTCATGCTCGCAATAATTTATCTTTCAACGCATCGAACATTGACTCGCGCTCTTCCTAGTCTTCGTCCATCTTGCAGATCATGCACTCTACCTCTACAACTATTATACATCTTACGTTTTTTTTCATCCGGAAATACCTAACTAACTAGCTCATTTTTTCTCGGCTAAAATTTAGTTAAAAATTTACTGTTTTTTATATTCCTCACAATTTTTTACACTTGAATCTCAACATTTTTGCATTGATATTATAGGAATGAAAGTTTTGCTCGAATAAAATCAATTTGAAGTTATTAAATAAATAAAGAGACTTCTGGCTGCTCAGTGCTACGAGTCTCTCAGGAACGCCATATATGCGCTTGTGACTTGGTCATCGATCATCTCTGTGAGACATTTAATTATTTCTCGGGCAAAATAATTATGCTAAAGTTGAAATTCTACCTTTATTTAATTCCTATATACTATATTTATCTCCTCATCTACTTCTCCAGGATGAAATCTGGAGTGAAAGTTAAAGCGATATCCAGATATCCGGAAACACATCTCGCGATAGCGAGATGCGAGATGCGTCAATTAAGGACGAGCGCATCGGGGCGAGCATTCCTGACCCGCCTACAGCGAGTTTTTACGATTTTTTACGCGGCCTGGTGCCAGATTTTTCGGTGCGCAATTAAAGGAACAAACTGCTCTGTGTGTAGTGTGTAGCGCGAGAAAAAGAACGACCTCTCGCCACGGGTCAGAGGTCCTCTCCCGCGAAAGAAGAGCGATACATTCTTGGGAGAAACGCGAGAGCGGAGACTCGGAACTTTCCTCCTTCTCTGTGAGTCTCTCGAGTCTTTGAGTCTCTGAGCCGAGGATGTTTCAAATGTCAAATAATAAATCACGCCTCGAGAATACACGTCCTTTACAGCCTTTACGCGATTGCATAAATTTGAAACACGATAAAGATTACTCGAGTCTGAATACACAGAGTGTAAAGAATATCGCTAATATAAGCATGAGAGTAAATTTTATGCTATCATAATTTGTACAAATCTATTCATTTTTGAAAAAAAATGAAAGAAAGACATTCGAACAAGAAAATTAATCTTATTAAACGTGCATATATATATATATATATATATATATACACACTATTATACTGTACTGTTAGATTTGACAAAACTCGATATTGTGTCGAATACAATCGTATGGAAATCTCGTTTAGCGATTCTTGTCACCGAACGTGTGAACATTATCACTATATTCGCGACAGGAAATATCGCGTCGGATTTGAATTTTGAAAGAAAGCGAGTTGCTTGTCCACCTGACCTTCTTCTAACCTGCCTGCCTAAATTGCGATTGTCACGCGTGCTTACAGCTTACAGGTTACTTAAGCTTACGATGTCGGCATGTCGCGTTGCATTGCGTCGCGTCGCGTCGTTTCGTTCATCTGACGCGGGGTAAGTATAAGTAGGTACCTATGTCGCGACATCGCGACGCAATGAGTTTGTTTCGCGATCATGTTCGCGATCGTCTTGATGAATTTGGCACGAACGTGGTCGCGAGAAATTATTTTCGGCTCCGTATATAGACTTTGCACATCTACGGTGCATGACGCGCACACCGCCCGTCGCCATCACCATCGCCATCGCTGCTATTACGCGATCGAAAAGGTCATGTCGAAGCGCAATCATGTTCGTGATCGGCGATCGGACTGATCGGTATTCGGTATTCGGTCAGCCCGTGACTACAGACTCGCGATACTCGATGTTCTTGAAAGTCTTGACGATTTACATTGCACGTAATCTGACATATAGTAGATAGAGACGATAGAAACAGGCCCTTTGGTTCGATATAAAGGAGCGAGAGAAGAATACTCGATTAGAGATTTACCTACAAATGTCAGCAAAAAATAAACAACTCTTTAATAAGAAAAAAAACAAAGATCTTTGTGCTAACAATAAGAGATTAATATTTTTATCAATTCTTCTAAATTAATGCTGTACTAGATTCTAATACTAGTATTTGTAAGTATTCTAATACTTTGTACATTCTAATACTTTGATTTCCATTTCGATAACATTATCTGTAATTGGAACAGGAATTATTTATTGCAACGTTTATTTTATACACATTTCAATCTTTATATTCGTGATAAGTAGGCTTCGTTATTATACCTCGTAATAATAAGTTAATAACGAAACGCGCTGCACTCCTGAAAAAGATTTCGCAATCGATTCCGAATCAAGACATCGACGTCACACGATGTCAGAATAAGCAGATACGCTGACCGATGCTAATTCTTTCTCGGTATCATGCTCGTTACTAAGTACGGTCTCTTTCCCAGGCCTATAGATCATGCGCAGTTTACATTACATCTGTTTACGTTATACTTTACACACACGACACTCTTGCGTCTATCCGCGGTGACAGGAAGGCGAGAATAATACGCCGCAGACAGAATATTTCGAGCCATACGAATAGCGTGAAATTTAAACTATTTTCTAATTCTCTTGAATTCGAGACAAGCTTTTACATTAGCGATGTAACGAAAGCGTTAACTATTGTAACATAAACTTAAAGATTATAAAATATAATCAGAATCAGAATCATCATTTATTAGACGCTCTGGGACTACGTCCCATAAAGCGTCGAAACTAAATTACAAAAAGAGTGTCAAATAAAATATAAGACATTCGTGCATTCATATATAAAAAGTAACTACAAATGAAAGATATAAGAGTAAAGTAAGTAAAGAAAATACAGATACAAAATGAGACGTGTTGCCACAGTAACTTAGCGTTTACAACTGAAAAGAAATTGCCATAGTTGAAAATGAATTACAAAAGCCGTAGAACAAAAGATAGTTTACACAATAATCTCAAGATACGCTCAGGTCTACCGACAGAAATCTCATGCACCTAAAGATGAGAACAGGAATTTATATAGTTTCGCCTTGAAAGAGCCGATACACGTCGCGTTGCGAATGTCAGAAGGGAGAGAATTCCACAGCTCGGTAGCGGAGAAACAAAAAGATCGCTTAAAAAATTCAGTACGGCAGAGCGGAAGGTTTAGGACATCGGTCGGAGATCTAGTATTCCGCTGCATGTTTTCATGCCTAAAAGTAAAATTGTTGTAGATAGCTTGTGGCTTTTCCTTCTTGAGTACAGAGAAGGTCAAACTTCCCACCAAATATGACTAACAATAAGATCGATCTTGAGCCAGCCCAATCTGACAAGATACGGAGTGATGTGTTCGTCGCGCTTGAGGTTGAAGATGAAGCGGACACAATAATGAGAGAGAGAGAGAGAGAGAGAGAAGAGAGGACTTTTCTATCAAATAGAAAAAGATTAACGCATACCCTATATACAAATGTTTAATATCGTTGTGTCTAGTATAAGGAAACAAAATATGATAAATACGTATAAAAATTAATGTAGGATAAGTAAATCTTTAAAGGAGCTTTCACGGATATACTTGTAACATTTTTTTATTGATTTCTTTTATATTTTTACTAGAACATAATATAACGTTTCAAATCATCTTTAGCAACCATCAGTTTCAATTATTCGACTATACTGCTAATTATTTTAAGACAACCGACACGCGACGAGTGTACCTCGGTGAGAAAGGAAAGAAATCTCTGTAAGATACATGATGACGTTAATCTACAGGCGGCATCTTTTAAAGTTTCTAAATAGTGAATAATCTTCGTGAAAATACTGCGTCGCGTCGCGTCGCTTCTCTCCGTCGCGTAATTTCTCGTGAGCGACAGGCTCGTATCTCAGGTCAATTAAGACGAACTCGTGCGTAAACGACAAACACGTGGAAACCCCTCCGTATCTTTCATCCTACTTTATTATGTAGATGCGCGGCGCTTTACGAAACAACGATACTACGACACGCGACGCGACGCGACGATCGTGTAAAAATTCGAGCAAGGAGGATACATCGAGACCAAGTCGCGGTAAGATTATACTGGCGAAGATTAATCTTTTGTTTTGCCAAACTGCCAGACTGCCACAAATGTACTTATCTTCATTTTCAACTTTTATTTCCGATTCAGGAATCGATTATCGATGCTCGACGTTGTGAAGAGAAAAGGACTTGATATTTTCCAAATTATTCGTTTAAATGCATTTTACTTTACGTATAGATAAAGATGAGACGATATTAGTTGGTGGATTGTGTCAAATAAAATCCGATAGAAAATAGAAGATAGTTTAATTGAGCTGGAATAGAATATACGGTGCTGTGTTACACGAATTATAAAGAAACGTAAGCGTATCTAAGTACCGCTCGCGTAGCGCGGGATATATTGTTACTGCAAGGGGGACAGGTGTTATTATCACGAATACGTGGCGAAAATGTCAACTCACGTGTCCGTTGTCGTCAAGCTGATTGTTGGTCAATTTCAACTTGTCGAAGGAAATTGGCTGCTTCATCCAATGAGCACCACTCGCAGGACTGTCAGGATGCACGTGGATCCTAGGGGGTGAGACGGGATCGGCGCGACCCGCCACGACCCAGGCACTGCTGTGGAAAGCGTATCGATACCTCTTGTCATCGCACGGAATGAAATCCATCACCATCAGATACTCCGTGTTCGGGTCCAAGCCGAACAGTCGACACTGCCGATCACCAAAACCATCCTGTATAGCGTAGGTAACGTACATAGGTATATGTCATCGCGCTTCGGCGAACGAAAACGAAATGACGTTTTCGTTTTTCGTTCCTGGCGCGAATTTGTCGAGTATCGCGAATATAATCCTCACCTGAAACGTGGGAAACATTCGTCGTCCGGCTTTCGTAACGATCATCTCGGTGCCCAGCTGATGAAACTCCTCCCAGAGCGGCTTCGCCTCCAGAGCGACGCCGGCGCCGAGCAGCGCCGGATGGAGCGGCCGTTTCGCGTCCGCGCCCACGCTCGCGTCCTCACCGGAGGACCCGCCGCGGCCGCCGTTCTCGCTCGGATGATGGTCATCGTGATGACTATTGTTGTTGTTGCTGTCGTTGCGCGATTCCACCGTGGCAGAGCTGGGGGATATCGGATTCGCCGAATTCGACGTCGTCGAGTGAATCGGTAAAACGGCCTTTATCGGATGATTGGGACTGCGAGATCTCTTTACTCTTCCGGCGCTTTGCAAACAAGCTGGAAAGGCGTTGATGGAGGACTGAGAACGATTCAACCGAGAGATGTGCGTCGTATCGTGCGTTGACAATACGACGCTCATCCCTCGGTTAAATACGCGAAAAGAAGGACTTTTGTATAGGCACGCATAGATATAGAATGCCCCTGTATAATATTATATACTTGCATGGTTAGCGATATCGACGTCATCGCTTTACGAGAAAATTGCAAAAAAATTCAGCTGCACAGCACATTAGTATATAAACAGACTAATATAGATTTATCAAAAATACGCTACGCTCTACTCGGCACAGGGCAATATCTCAAAAATCTCTCAAGTTAGTCGGCTAAGTCGGCTTTTGCTCGCAATATCTTCACCTTATTTTTTACTTAACAATTCGCAGGTGTTTCGCACACGTGACACGTGCCAACTTCCGTTAACTTTCAAGTCAGCAACTTACAATTTGGAAATAGCCGAATGATCAATGACGTATCGCGGAAAGAAATCGATCTCGACGTAACGTTTTCTTTTTTCCGAAAAAGAAGAAACAAGAGATAAGCTCGAAAAAGAGAAAAGAACTGACGAATACTACATGTGTATAAGTAGAATGCAACGAAAAAGCTACAAACTAAAAGTGGCCAAAGAGAAGCAGTCGCTACTAACGTGTCTTTAGCCGCCGTTTTGACCATCGTGATAAATATTCCGTGTATGAATATTATAATGGCGTAATTGTTTGCCAATAAGTCGAAATATATCAATGTGCGCTTTCGAAAAGTTTCATGCACCTCTAAGAAAGAAAAAAAACACAAGAACCAGAACGTATCGTTCACCTTCCATTTGTTGCATCGGCGACGGTACAACGGGCAAATGCTGGTGCTGGTGTTGCTGATGTTGCTGATGATGATGTTGCTGCTGCTGCTGCTGCTGCTGTTGATGATGATGGTGATGGTGATGATGATAATGATGCGCTGACCATTGCTGATAGCAGCAATCGACGGCGATTTCGCGTCGTTGCTCGTGTTGCGCGTGCATCGTCAATTAAATCGGCGATATCGATATCGATTGACGGTATCGTATCGATTACCGTGACAGAAGATATGAATTATCCGCATGACTTCGTAATCCATATCGCGAAATTTACTTCAACTTGGTGCGCCCCGTGGCACACGTGCGCACGATTCCTCGGCATCTTCAACATTCCAAAGTAACGCAAAATTTAATTTAAAACAACGAGAAACGACACTCGCGAATTATTTTCATCGTCGTGGTATTCTTGGGGTATCAAAATCGATTCCCACTCGAAGATCGAAGGTATACACGTACAATGTCTCTTGGATCGAGAAGACGCGCACTTTACTGAAAATCATTGTTGGAATAATTGCGATCGTAATAATCTAATAATCGCGGGTGGGTGACGAGCGACGATGGTTCGCCCCGCATCCGCATTCGTCCGTAATTTCGCTTTCGAGAGCGGGCTTTCGTCGGGAGAATCTCCCCTTTCGTTTCTCGTTTCCCTCCTCGCGCGACGATGTCTCGTTATTAACCGACGTCGTCAGTAACGTAACGCGCGTGTGAAACAAGCGGATTTCTTCAGCGTCTCATGACACGCGGCTCCCCATAGTCCCCATTGAAAGAAGATCCGAGCGTGATTTCAGCGGGCGCCGCGACACCGGCGTTCCGATCCCGCGATTCCCGCAACCGAGTGCCCGACGAACCTCAGCATCGTCGAGACGAAGACCGCTTGCTCGGCCGTTAACAGGACTTGTCCTCACCTCCGTGTCCGGACGTTGACAAGGACGCTCAAAGCCGCGAGCTTCTCGAATCCGAGATGAATCGGAAAGAACTTGCCCGAGGCGACTACCCCGCCGCTTATCATCGCGACATCATTCTCTCTCCGAGTAGAGAACGTTCCCTCGCCTCGCGACTTGGTCTCTCTCTCTCTCTCTCTCTCTCTCTTTCTCTCTCTTTCTCTCTCTCTTTCTCTCTTTCTCTTCGACTTGGTCTCTTGGCTCGGGCTTGGGCTTGGGCTTATACTTGGGCGTTGGGCTTGTGAGCTTGGAGAACCGTCCCGAGGGAAAAGGATAGAACGAGAGCGACGTAGGGAGGGACGCGATAGAGAGGAGGGCTTCTCTGAGGATCCTCCTACGCGGGCACCCACGCTGCTCGCCGCTGGACAGCAATGGGATGCTGTGTGTGCACAAATCTTCTGCCCTCTTCTTCGATGCCAGAAGGCGGAGTCTTGGCGAGCCAGAAATGTCAGGGGTAGGTGCAATGGACTCAGGAATGGGCCTCTCCGTCGTGCCGCCCGAGAATAAATATTTCAATTTTATATGTATATATATGTAGCGCTTCGCATATACGTAAGATGGTCCGTTATCGAGAGGATGACGGGATCCACAATTCGGAAGGAAGGGAGGATGACGATTCAAAGAAGTTTGTAAATGTAAAATAATATATATATATATATATATATATATATATGTGTGTGTGTGTGTGTGTGTGTGTGTGTGTAAAACAAACAACTTTGTTCTCGAGAAGCGAGAACAAAGTTTAACAGATTAACTTGAAAAAATTGGGAGAAACTGGGAGAGAGGGTGAGAGGGGACGGAGGAGATCCAAAAAGGGCTAAATTAAGGTTCCGCGTCCTTCAATTTATATGTACAAATTCCTTTCTTTTTCACAGAGTTATTTTTAATAATAACTTATACTATCTATATATACGTACAGGTGTTATAGTGCCGATTGAATATAACTATACAGTAACTTTTCATTTTTATAGATCCACATCATGCTTGCTCGTGTCTCGCTTTGACGTTTCACAAAACTCTACATTCTATTAATATATTAATATCTAATAAAATTAACATGTATACATTATTTTTGGAAACGCAAGGTTTCTTTTAGTTGGTGTAAAACCGTTCTCTCGCTCCATCACAAAAACCGACTTTTATAGACTGACAATTTTATTTTCAGATTAGACAATGCGCGCGAAAGAAAAAATATGTTTCATTGATTTTCACACGGCCGAAAAGATTCCGATCTCGACCTTTATACCTCGACTTCGACCTCGATCTTGGCTCTTTGAACGCCATGACGAATCGCGGAACTTTAAGTATCGTAATATATGTAAAATGTAAATAAATTCAAGCAAATAGAGAAGACGTGAAATAAATCGTGTTTCTGAGTATATAGAACAAAGTTTCTAATCTACGTAATTAAAGGCTACCAGAAATGTTTTTTAATGTCAACGGTGAAACGGTACTCTTGCGTCGATATTCCAAATCGCCGAAGGTTACTCCAGAAGAAGAATCGTACGATTTCTCGTGACAAATATATAAAATGCTGTTTTATCGGGACTGAAGGAAGGGTTAAAAAGTTTTGAAAGTTTTCGGAACCTGGATTACTTTAAAGATAAAGATAAAGATCATTAAAGACGATATTTCGCGCGATAGAGATTTCTCTCACGTCACCTATGTTTTGAAGAAGACCACGTAAGCTTGAATCATTCTCCTATTTACCCTTCCCTCTTTTGTCGGGTATAGAGGAGCGTAGAGGCGCGTAGAGGCACCTATTAAAAACGTTGCACGTTTCTTCGCATTTCGCGCAGTTTGCGCAATCTTGGCGGACGTCGACTTGACTACGCTGCTCTTACAATTAGATCGCTCGCGCGTTGTGTGAAGCGAAGCGCTTCGACTTTCGACTCTGACTTGTCCCGCACGCGCGTGAGCGGTGAGGTCTCGTATCTCGCGATACTTGTTACTTGACACCTTGGTAAGAAACAATTTCGCTCGTGCAAGAAACAGCGCTTTTGGCGGACTCGGCTCTCGGCTTTCCTGCGGCATGCGCGCGCGTCGACTGATGTCGATTCTTCACACATGCAACTCGACATAACTAATTAATAGAATACAATACTATCTACGTAATTGTTAATAACACTTACACGAGAATGATTATCGATAAGTAGAATAATTAATCTAATTTTTAATTATTTAGAAAAGTAAATAAATCGAAAATCCTTGGCCGGCTCGTTATGATTTTATTTTTGGCTTGATTTACGGTTTGTATACCTATGATACAATCACATCTCGCGCGTGAAATAAAGAGCTGCAATCGATGTGTATACTTTTTATACATGCTTTGGATATCAATGGAAAGTTGAATAAGATACGTCGCCCATGTGTCGATCGTACGTAGATCTGATTATTTTAATCACGATATACTATACTCTATCCTTCTCCTTTTTTCTTTTCTTTCTTTTTTTTTAACTTTCTTCCCTCTCCCGCTTTCTCGCTTCGGCATATGCGTATAATACGTTCCATTTTGAAAAGTACTACGTACCTAGACTCTATAGACATCTTACTGTTGCTGATCAACGGTTCTAACAACGTTCACCGCGTACCGTAAATTGAAGTTGAACTCTCTGGACGTACAAACGATGACGAAAGTGCGTCGCTAAGGAGCTTAATAAGACGAAGAGATAACGATTGGTGTTATTGTTTAGCCCTTGTACAAACATACGTGTCTCCCCGAATGTGACATAGGTAAAAATATTACATCTGCCGGAACCATCGAGTCTAACGACCTATCTATAAACATAACAAGATTAATAACAAAACTTGAAGAGCTACACTCCAAATTTTATACATATAGATACAGACGTATACCTTTGACGAACGTATACGCGTACAGGTGTAAAGAATAAATGAATGTGTCACGAGAGCGTATGCGTAGTATCATATACTTATATAAGGTAGTACCTGTGTTATGCGTTCGATAGATACATATGAGGTATTCGTGATGGGCAAGATCGAGAGTGACACGTCACGTGCAAAGTTACTTGCTCCTCAAAGGAGGAAAGGATAGATTTTGGAACGAGTAAAACTCGTGATTCGCATATTAGAAATAGTCGGTTGCGTCGGGATGATGGATGCGATACATCGACTTGTGTAAGAAATATGATGGATGTTTTTATGTGAATTTTATTTATAAAAAAGAAATTAATGTACAAGTATGAAGAAAGGAAGTTGAACATGATCGGTCTCAAGATCCCGTACTAAGATCCTCGCGTCGTAGTTTCTCGTAGCTATCGAATTTTTCTTCTGTATTATCGAGGATTAATCTGTGGATTGACTAATAGGGTTGCCAAAGATTGGGATGAACGGGGAACCGAATAAAATGAGAACATAGTAGGGGGGAGCATGGGGGCGAGGGAAGGGGAGGGGGAGGAAGATGATACTAACAGTAGTACGGCGTCGTCCTGTTAACAGGACTGTCTCGATCGGGAAATGAAATGTCCCCCGACCGCAAAAGGCTTCTTCCTTTTCGTATTATTTCGAAAATTAGAATCGCCTATCATCAATGACATTAGTGTGACATCAATCGTTATACGATGCGCGTTCGCGTGTGCTAATTTACATCACATGATTAATATCTTCCCACGTTCATATACGGACATTGTAGCATCGTTGGACGTAATCCAGAGAAGCCTTGCCACCATAATAACCGCGATACAAATATTCCTGTTCTTCGCAGGACAATATATAATGTGCATATTAGTATTTCGTTAACGCTTCTCTTAAAACACTCTAACGGACACTTGCTCTTAAAACAAAATCTTGTTTCTCTTTCTCTCTCTCTCTCTCTCTCTCTACTGTTTCTCTCTGTATTTCACACACATATATAAATGTATATTTATAAAAGTAGGTATGACGTAATAGATGTCGTTTATAAATTTGTGCAACTTACAGAAGTATCAAGCTATAAATACCTATTATATTTTAGGGAATTAAGTTTAGATGATCGCTAGTTCATTATTTGTGTATCGATATCTTTGCTGACAGCATACTTACATAATGAAACGAAGCGAGAACGCTATGTACGTGCGTGTGAATGTGTGTGTGTGTGTAAAACACTATTATCATGTCAATTTTTCTTACGGTGTAAAGTGATCAAAAGAGGTCGCGTCTTTTCTCGAGTAATCAGATATTTGCGAGACTAGTGAGTGTAAATGCAAATGACGAACAAGTTACAAGATGCAGATGTTACGATCGATGAATGGGAAAGACGACGTACAGTGAAAGTGCCTATCTTTCTCTCTACTTTTTACTTTTCGCACGTGTTAAGAATGTCGTAAGACCACGTAAAATTCTCTCTAATCTTATGATTGACCGATTGGTTTTATCACTACTATTTTGTTTTATACGGTAACACGTTTAGCTACGCACTATCACTTACTACTTTTGATAAACTCTGTGAAAAGCAACGCCTCTCCGGATTTTCTGATAGATGTATTCCCGACTTTTTGTAGTTACCTCCACAGGCTTCGTAGTCAATCAAAAATAATAATATAATTATAATAATAATTATTATAACTCATATCTCTCTCTCTCTCTCTCTCTCTCACACACAAGGTCTTAGTGTCTTGATAGATGGTGGGTCGGCGGGCGATAGCAGTTGTAAGATTCTAAGCGTCGCATTCGAAAAGATAAACCTAAGGATTTCACTTCTTCTTATTTTTGTTGTTCGCGCCCCGCGGTGGCGTCACAGGCCGTCCAGCATTCAGACCACCGTAAGTGAATTTCCTCTTGTCGGCCGGTTTCAAAATTTGGAAACTGCACATGAGAGTCTCGTCCACCGACATCATGGCACCTGCATTGTCAAACTCGCCGCAGTAGTTCGGAGCCGAGAACAGGGTCACTAACTGCCGTTTGGCAAAGAATTCGTAACCATCTTCCACCACCTGAAGAATAATTTTTCGATTCAAGATGCATCAAGATCTCGTAAAAATAAAAAAAAATGGAAAAAAAGAACAAGTATCGAATATACACATTTGAAATGATTTTACCTGATGCGCACGGCATATAAGATCGAAATCATGTTTGTGTAAAAACTTGGCAACGACTTCTGCGCCGAAAGTGAACGATACCCCACGGTCGTTTTCTCCCCAACCCATAGTATCTTTATCGGGATCAGACCACAATAAATCACAGAGCAATCCCTGATCAGGTACATCCGTTGGTCGCATGATACGTCTGATCTGCTCCATGCTTTGCAGATCCGGACTCAAGCCTCCATGGCAGCAAAATATCTTTTCGTCCACTATCGCGGCAACGGGTAGACAATTGAAGCAATCGGTAAACGTTTTCCATAGCTTAATGTTGTAACGACGTTTACCTGAAACATACGTTTAGTGGTTAAAGTGGAGGGATAAGCCACGAACCGTATAATTATCTGTAAAAAGAATATCACAATAGAGATATCACACGTCTTCACGCACTCACATTCATCGTAAAATCCATATATCCTGTTAATGGACGCGCATTCGTGATTTCCTCTTAACAAGAAAAAATTTTCTGGGTATTTGATCTTATAGGCAAGAAGGAGACAGATAGTCTCCAATGACTGTTTCCCTCTATCGACGTAATCTCCTAAGAAAAGATAGTTACTTTCGGGAGGAAAGCCACCGTACTCGAATAATCGCAACAAGTCATAGTATTGTCCGTGAATATCACCTTAAGAAAAAAAGGTTGATTATTAAATGAGGTCAATATTATATTAGTTAAATATGTCATGTCAAGTTATACAATATCAAATAGATGTAACTTTTCTTGGAATTTTTGTGCACGATTTGCTTACCACATATTTTCAACGGTGCTTCAAGTTCTAAAAGGATGGGTTGCGATAGAAAAATTTCACGTGACTTAAGACACAGTCCTCTAATCTCTACCTCTGTCAACTGAACATTCTTGCCTGGTCGCGCTCCTCGTACTAAAGAACAATGGAAAAACAATCTTAGTAACGGTAATATCGGTAAAATCATTAACATTATAACCAACATAAATTTTATTCCTCAAGTCTTTTGCAATGTAATTATCAAAATATTTTAATTAAAAAATACAGAAAATATATCGATATTAAGAGAGTATCTGCTTTTAGTTTTGCTCTGTATTTGCATATATTAGCACAGCATTGCAAATATCATCTGAAATATAATATAGAAATAGAGATGTTTTTTTCTCTCTCTCTATCTCTCTCGTTCGTTCTCCACGAGGCTAAACGTCTCTCGCGACACGAATGGACGGATCACGGACCTCGCCCAGAATCGTGGTGACCAGCAGTGACGCGTATGTGCGGCGTCAAACGCGCGTTTTCGCATAAACAAACTACGGCGCGTGCCGTCCAGTGGCGAGAGTTGATCGGAATGCGATCATCATTTTCGAGGACATTGCGTAACGACGACGGGAACGAGATAATGGTCGGGACGGTGTTTCGATATGCCCTTGAGAGAGAGAGGGGGGGAGAGAGAGAGAGAGAGAGAGAGAGAGAGAGAGAGAGAGGCCGGGTCAGGACGGGCGTCGTCGTGGCACGTCCGAGAGCGTAGCAAGAAATTGCGAGTGCGAAGACTGCGAAGGAAACGCGCGGGTGTGACGGGGGCGACGGGCGAGTCGAGAGCAAGGCGATGTTCGCCGCGTCGCGTCGCCATCCCCCCATCCGCCCCTCCCCTGCCGCTTTTCGCTCCGTCGCGACCAGTGTACGGCGATCGACCAGTTTTACCTTCCAAGAGCCGAGCTATGATGTTGTCGATATTCAATTTGTCGGTCTCAGCCATCGAGCCGGGGTCTCGTGCGCGTCCCGAGCTTCACACGGGGCACTTTACTACCAGGGATGATGGTCGGTCTACCGAAATTACTCGCTTACGTGCCGCACGACACGGGATCGCGCTCGCGGCTTCGCACAAGTTACTCGCAATCGCAATGGCCGTCCGGATACTCCGGATAACCGCGCACTCCACTCTCCACTCCCTTCCGCCTCTCTAGTCTCTTCTCCTCTCCTCTCCCCTCACCGCTCCCCTACGATGTCTACGACCCCTTCCCGTACGCGTCTACTCGCAATACTCGTTTCTTCGATCCTCGATCCCTCGAACATGCGCGTCACGTATACTCCCTACAGTCCCTGCTCTTACCAGTCCCTAGACTCCCTAGTAGGGAGTCAATGGGCGATGGGCGCGTTCAGCAGACACAACTGTTGAGTTCGTCTTATCAACACTCTGCATTGATTGGTTGGTTCTAAAAGTAAGAGCCACGCACGTTCGACCGCTACTGAGCAGCTTGGTCTGCTGAACGCGCCAATGACAGTCAATGAGCGGCGGCCATTCGGCCCATTCGGCCAATCTTAAAATAGGGAAAATGCATTCGATATGTCTCTCGCGATATGACTTTACAATGAAGAAGATAGATCGATAGAGGATAGACGAGGAAATCGATTGTCGACGTCACGGAGATATCTGCCAAGACTCCGAACCACCTCCGAACCCGAACTGCCGAACGGTACGGAAAGTGGAAACTACGGAACGACACGATCATACGCGCGTGTCGGTGTCGGTGATATATATCGTATTCATCTTATATCATCTCATCATCTCGTATCTCGTCTCGTATAGCATAGCAAATAGCACGAGCTCTTTAGCTAACAAGCTGACGCTGGCTAACGCCGATTGACGCGTGACGCGTGACGCCGATAGAAGACAATAGAGAAGATGCCGGAGACCGTGGTACGTGTATCGAGAATCTTGACAAAATCTTTCTTTTCCTCTTTCATGTTTCTTGATCCAACGTAGTACATAGATCGCTTGATTACGTACTGATTAAAATTGCGTCGTGAACCATAGGTTATGTTTATTATTTCGTATTCAAAATTAAACGTGAACGCGTCCGAGATAGATACCGCGTGTCTTCTTCGACTAGGGTTTATTCTTTTTTAATCTCAATTTTCTTACAGTTTCCTCTCTCGCGTATATGTATATTTATTTAGAAGCAAACGACGCGTAATTGATTACGTGTCTCTATATTTTTAAGGGTATATAATTATTTAGAAAAACTTACACAGCTTGAATATCCTTGATCTCGTCACATAGATCTTGACATTACAGAAGGTTAATTCCTGTGAGTAAAACACACTTTGAATCAGGTGGCGGTTTCTTATAGTTGGTGAGATAAGTTAAAGATATATATATATATATATATATATATATATACATGATAAAAGTGTATGAATGAGACGTGTTGTAAATACGTGTGTACTGTCTATATATACACATACATCAGCAACGTACTTCCCTTAGTGCCGATACAAACTTATATTTCTCATTGTCAGTTATATTTCTTAGTCACATATTTCTTTATAACTTGAAATATCTCAGGACGTATAAGAGACAGCCGCCTGATTTAAAGCAAGTTTTACTCAGGACATAGGAAACCCTCTATAACATATATCAAGGTCAAGGATATTCGTACTCTGTAAGTTCTAAATAATTGCCTAGTGTTACTTGGTTGTTTTTTTTTTTTTTTTTTTTTCAGCTAAACGGTGATCATATTGACGTGAAAGGTGCCACCTGTAAGCCTCAAGACAAAGAGAATACTGACGAAGAGAATACTGAAAATGACGTGCATTTTGTACCTATAATTTCATTACCCTTGATAGAAGTATCCAACAATGAAGAAGACGAGACAGAGATGTTAAAGCTGTAAGTTATACCCGTTGGTTAGGTGCTGAATAATTCCTGGATATTTATTAAGGATCTCAAGGGATTGTAAGAATAAATATACTTATGCGTATTCTTTCTGTGGATGTTTAGACGGGCAAAGTTGTATCGTTACGATACGTCGAATAATCCTGCGGAATGGAAGGAACGTGGCACAGGAGAGGTAAAACTGCTAAGACACAATATAAAAAATACAGTCAGAGTAGTCATGCGTCGAGACAAGACTCTCAAGATCTGTGCGAATCATTTTATCACTCCATGGATGGAATTGAAACCAAATTGCGGCAGCGATAGAGCATGGGTTTGGAGCGTTCTTGCCGATTATGCTGACGAACAACTCAAACCAGAATTACTCGCGATACGTTTTGCAAATGCTGAAAGTAAGTTCTCGCGTGCCGAAATACGTGTTTTATGTGCACATGGGTATTGCGTATATGTTAAGCGTTAAGCATAATGAAAAGCGATAGCGTATTCTCTGCACTGTTTCTCACTTTTGTTGTTTGCGATAGACGCGTCGATGTGGAAGGATGTGTTTGAGACGGCTAAGAAGATTGTAGGGTCTAAATGTGAGATTTATGCTGGCAAAAGCACGTCAGAGCAAAAGCGCGCTGAAAGTGACAGCGAATCCAGCAGCGATGTAAGTTACAGCGAAAGTACTGATAACGAGGACCAAACGAAATCGTTCAAGCGGAAGACTGAAGACTGTGACGCGCGTTCTCAGCAGAAGGATATTAAGAAAGAGACAATGGAAGAGAAAGATGTGGTAACGAGCGAAGAGACAATACGCAACGAAATCACAAAGTTAAAAGTGAAAAACGAAGGTGAGAAGTAATGCGTATGTATATTCAATGACACGAATATATATATATATATATATATTATATATATTCGAGACAGAGTTTATCAAAAGGCACATTCTGACATTACGCGCGCAGACATATATTACACATGCCATTGTTTCATTATTTGAGGCGTAAACGTGCATAGATACATTTTTAGCAATAATATTATGGGAAAGCTTATTAAATTTTGTTCCAAGCGTGTGAAAACTGTATCTACCATGAACATATTATCTGTGATTTTTTTAAAACGACGTAAATCTGATATGAACGTGCATTTGTACCGAAAGGAATGTATGTGAGGGATGTATGTTGACTCTCTCTTTGCCGAGAAACGAATAAATACAACGACACGTGTACGAACAAAAGTCTCTCGAATTTTAATTTGTTCATTATTTCACAAAAATGATGCATTATATCACATGTTTTTTGATAGGTTTTTTAAATGCGTGCGCGTTATGTTTTCCTTGATTAAGAAGAGTAAATAGCACGTTGTGAAAGAGTACATAATAATCGATATAAACGTGATCTCAACCTGCCTTTACTTTATTTAGATGTAACGTCTTAATCCACACAACCTGTGACAACCTTCCATTTTCTTAGACAATATTTTTAATTAATTTTAATTGTCTACTGCTATTTTGTGCAATAGACACGAGAGATTTATTTAACACATTCTCTGCCTATCTATTGGATCCGTACAATTTGACATTTTCCATCAATTTCTAAATTATTGTATGACCCAAATATGATTAATTATATATCGCTCTCTCTCTCTCTCTCTCTCTCTCTCTCTCTCTCTCTCTCTCTCTCTCCCTCCCTCCCTCCCTCTCTCTCTCTCTCTCTCTCTATGTATATATGATATATAAGATTATACAGAGTGTTCCATTTTTATCTTTCCACGCACGTATCTCCCAAACGAGAGACACGTTTGCGTGGAAAGTTTAAAATGGGACATCCTGTATATATATATGATTACTTATATATATTAAAACAAAAGAACGTAAAAGGACGTGAACACGTATCACGTGTTTTTACTCGGTAGATCGGTTGCTTTATAACTTTATAAGTACTTGTGTTATATGTTGTGTATAGAAAAATGAAATGTTTAAAGTGTTAAGAAAGAAAAAAGAAAAAGATTGCGTGAAATATGCATGACGCGCAAATAACGTTGGGTATTTCGCGTTTGTAGAGTAGAAAAAGCAAGAGAAATACTTACGTAAAGAGGAATGAAACTCTGAGGAAAATAATTTCAAGTAATGTGGGGTATCTTTTAAATATAGACACAAGAGCGTCTGAGTGTGTACCTTGTAGGGTCCTGTTTTTATAGCCACTTGTATAAAACTTGTTTGACGGATGAAATAATCCAAGTCATCCAAGATACGCGCGACACACTCGGACTAACGATAACGACTTGGTTGCTCTAGATGTTACACTTCGTGTTAGTTATTATTATCATTAATAAATCGAGATTCGAGCCTATCTATAGCTCATCCCTCGCTGAAAAAGATTGCAAGATGTTTCGTCTCTCTTCCATCGTACGCTTCTTTTGATCGGACAGTTTCCCTCTATAAAGAAGTCCCTGTACCCGTGTCTCTTCCGTTTGTACAAACACGTCTCCCCGCTCGAGGATCTTCTCCATAGTCTTGACGTAAATTTTTGCTGCCTCTCGTTGTTCTTCCGGTAAAGTCTCTTCAAAGATTCTTGCCTTTTTCAATATTTCCTGGGGAAAAAGAATAAATATGTGCCTCATATAGAGAAAGTGCTTGTTATTAAGCATAGTTATTTTTGAGCATAATCCAATGAAACGTAGATTGTTTTGGTGAACTTTTCTCAAGTCCTTTCGTGCGTCCTTTACCTGCCTGTCCTGCTCTCCCGCGGCTTTGAATTCTTCGGCTAGCCTATCCAACCGTTCCACGCATCCCGGTAGGCCTAAGTATACTCTCGATCGGGATCTGATAAATCGCTTCAAGTATTCGCCCGTAAAATCGGAATCCCTCTCGGGAGTGAATCTGATTGGTGTCGATTTGCCCTGTACAAATAATAAAACTACCGGGAAGTCGTCCTTCTTAATGTTGTAGCGTTGCGCCAGGTCGGAGTTATCCTTATTGCCAAAGTCCTTGACGCCCACTGTGGCTATCAGGAGATCTTGCGAATCTTTGGTATCGGCCGCTACGGTCGCGTATTGCTCGTGCTTGCCACCGTACGGAAATGCGACATCGAATTTAACGAGTGCTGCCTTAAACCTCGGGATAACCTGCGAGAAAAACGTTTTTCGTCACATTTTGGACACATATATAACTCTGTCAAGTTCTATACGCTATATCTATATATTATATATAATCAAAAATGAGCAAGAATACGCTAATAGTTGAATCGTTTTATTTTACGTTTTACATTTACATCCTGGGAACTGGGAACTGGGAACTGGGAACCGTCCCATTGACCACACAATTTTTTTTTTTTTACTTGAAAAAGTAGAATCTCTAAAAAAATCTTAACAAGAGTATATTTAAAAAAGATTCTTGTATATTGCACGTAACACACTGTAAAACATGTAACATTGTATCTAAACATTTTTTAAGTATCTCTTATATCGAAAGCAAATATAGTATATGGAATAACAGTTTTTCAATTTTTTACGTGTAGTCATAAAATGAAATGGTAAATTGAAAAATATCAGACTAATTTAGCTTCCAAATTCGACTTTATCAATCACATCCTATACTACATCTATAATATTGCATTCACAATCATAATTATTTGTGCATATAGTTATTTAAAATAGCAGAAATTTTATATTAAAGAATTTTATATCAAAGAGAGACGAAAGAGAGAGAGACAGAGAGACACATGTCAACATTCAGTCAATTCACTGGAGTTTGATAGGGTCGATATCTTTGTCATAAATATAAAGAATAGTTATATGAATGTTAAAGTACGTTGTCAATAGTAATGGAACTCGCTAACGTGGCTGATGGTAACCATAGTAACTATGAATGAAAATAGTGAAAATTGATCGTACTCTCTCTCTCTCTCTCTCTCTTTCCCGGTTTCTTAATTCTTTAATTATATCTTTCTCAAGTACATACGTAATATAGATACATATACAATACTTATGAGCATAGATATAAAATGCATGCTATAATAATATGCTAAATGCTAAAGATGCTACTTAAATTATATGCCGCAAGACTGTGTCAAGTTATAAAATAAAGTTTTTAATACTATAGGTACTATAGTTATAATATTGTATTAATCATTAATTTTATTCATTTAACTTCTGAGATTCTGCTGATGAGAAGAAAATTTCCATATTAAATCTCATCATCTTTATAGTCTTTCACGTTTTTCACACTTTCGTACCTTGTCGAACGAATACGAATCCAAGGGCACGCATCCTTTGCAATCATCACCGACGGTAAAATGCGAAGCAGCGATGACGATCAGGACGAGGATGAGCACGAGATTCGATCGAATCATGATAGGTAAGACGCGCGACATTTGTGTGCGACTACTCGATTTTCATCCGTCTACTCGAAACTCGACGTAATCACGTAACCACTCCGTTCTTGTCGTCGTCTAATCTTCCTCGTACTTGTGCTCGTACTTTCGCACACCCGCGGGTGACACTCGCAAAAGGGTGACGCGTGACGCGCGCGTGTAACACCTAACACGTGAAGCAGCAACGTGTCCGGTCCGGTCCGGTGTCAGTTCAACGAACCGGCTTGAAGCTTCGTCCGCTTCGTGAGCTTCGTCTCACACGCAGTTTGTCCCGATCGTAGTCAGAGAGAGTCCGATGAAAACTACAAACGCGCTAGTTCAAGTGCGTCAAGAAACAGGAATGGAATGGAAAATCTCCTACGTGTCCTTATATATTTTTGCATATACGATCGATCCTTTCTACTCTAACGATAACATCTTCTGTCTGGACTAAAGTTTATTCAAGTCAGCTGTTTCTTCTCTAGGTTCTCCTTCCTTTCCAGTTCTCCCACTACTCGCATTTGCCGCGTGACAACGTGACCGCATGTATGTATGTACATATGTACGTACACTTTACGCATGTGCCACTGAACTGACTGAACAAGAATATAGGGATCAAGGGAAAGAACCTTAGGGAAAACGCCAACGGTCCTCACGAGTCTGGAGAAATCGACGGTCGATTATTGTATATTAAAATTGATACACCCACAAGTGTTTGAAAAAAGTAATACAAATTTTATAAGAAATAGATTTAAAAAATTAAAAGATTTATATATTAATATACACGTGCAAAAAAGAAAATATTCTTTCTAATACTATGTCGTTTCTAAATTGAAAAAACTGATATCTCCTTTATCGCATGCAACACAGAGCTATATAGTTGATTCATTTTTCATTTTAACACGTACAGTGGTTGTATGACTTTTTTTCATGTAAAAGAAATTACTTAAGTTACAGAGATTATTCCTATGTAATAATAATATTTTTGGCGACGGTAAAATTGTCATCTTTCAAGATTTAAGATTCCAAATTTATGATTTCTAGTTGAAATCGCATTACGTTTATCATACATTTGAATTTTTATCAAAACGTATCGAACGTGCCAAACATTTTTCATCATATTATAAATAACAAATTAATTTTTTTTATCGTTACCAATATCTCTCTCACATACTAAATCATTTTCCCTTTTTGTGCTCTAATCTTGGTCTTCCCTTCTTCGTAGTCGGCTTATCCTTTCCTTTATTTAGCAAGGGATGAGTTTCTGCAAAATTTCATTGTTAATTTAGCGGAATACCGGTATAAAAATTATATATCAGCCACCGCGCGACTGCTCGTGTGTGGCTGACAGAAACATAATTATTCCAAGATAAAATTAAGCTGTGCGAGCATAATTATTTTACACGCAGGTGAGATCCATACCATCGATCGGTGCCCCCTGTAAATCTATATCGTGTGAACGATGTTTCTTTATTGGCGGTTCGTGTGGCGTTACTTGATTATCCTCCGAATCTTCCACATCTGGAGATATAGGTAGAAACTGAAGAGAGCCGATATCTTCAGTCTCCTCGTCGGAGCTGCAAAATGCAGCAACTCTGTCAATTGATGCAACGTCGACATCTATTTCCTCATCCTGAGCTTCTTCTCCTTGTACGACAGACTTATCTTCGTCGCTCAAATCAAATTCACTTTCCCTTTCCTCGTATTCAACATTTTCATCCAACTCTTTGAAATCCGGCGCGAACGCAGACCAATTCTCTACCTGATTTTGTGCCCAAATAGAAACTACGCCTGATGATATGGATGCGATTATCGGCCTCACTGGATGCCACTGGCGAACGAGGAGGGAGAAATACAAGCGTGTGTGCATCATACGAACAATTTTTTATCACGTTACATTTTATAGCCAAAGAGATTTATATGGTATATGGTACGTATAAAATCACGTTTCTTACCACAACGTCGAGTAAAAGCTCGCCTTTGGTCCCATGTAAAATTTTCACCAAGTTTCCGATACTCTTTTCCCATACGTATAACGCATGTTGTCTCGCTGACCCAGCGCACACGTATTCACCATCCCCCGAGAAGCAACATTTTTTCCACATTGTTTTGTTTACAAGATCTTGCAGTTTTTGTATCGGCTCGGGTTCGCCATCCTTGCCACACGCTAATATTTCGGTACTGTCATATACGCGAATTACTCTATCAGCGGTATTGACCAGAAAACAGGAGCCTCGTCGTGCAAACTCTATGCTTTTTACCGCTGTATTACTAGCAGTACCTTGCGTTATTTTGTAAGAGGCTTTTACACTTAGCGTCTCAGCATCAAGAACTAAAACTCTACCACGAGCATTTCCTGTATACACGTAATCTCCGCGTCGGTCGAATGACGCTACTATATTTAAATCACTCTGAAATTATAACAATGTTATTTTTACCAACGCCGTACTCTCTCTCTCATGTTGTATCGCTATTAATTTCACGTAATAGCAATATTTTAGAATATATTTTTAAAAGTTGTATTCTTATACACGAGGATACACAAAAGAGACTCGACTGGTAACGTGTTTGTATATGTTTTCGATACGAATATTTGCTAATAAAAATTGATTTTATCAACATAACACTTGAGATATTTACTCGTGTCACGTTTCGCAAATGTTATATATACACATGTACAAGTGTATGGCACTTGATAGTGGCCGTAGTATGTCGTTATATACGAATAATGTTAATATCAAACGGTATGTATTATATTATTACATACGTCTTCATCAAGTGGTATAACTCTATGTGTTCCTTCGACATCGACCATGACGGCGGCATGGCGCATTGGGCATACCAAAAATTTGTTGAGATTTCTCGGGTGAAACTGTACTTTTAATATTGGAGAAGGGAATCTATATTTCTGATCACATTCTCCAGATAAAACGTCCCATATACATACATTATTGTCTGTGGATGCACTTAATAATTTATGACCATTTCTAGACCAACTAAAAGATACAGTTACATTAGTATTTTCGTTCCTCCAAACTGTTCCTTTTCGTTATATTATCTTCTAAACCACGTATTCTCTCTATTTAAACTACTATACATATGTACAACGTTTACAAAACTATAAATAAACCGTACACAACCTCTGTTTTATCTTAGTCTAGAAAATGTCAACGTTTCAACGAACTCACCTCAATGAACATACCGGATGTACATGAGCACTAATAATTTTAGCGATACCTCGAGTCAGAAAATCCCAAATAACGATTCTTCCATCGTTGCAGCCCACAGCAAGTAATGTCCCTCTTTTATTAAATGTACAGGTTACAGCAAGGGATATACAATCTAATGTGCCATCAAATTCCTAGTACGTTTTAAATCTATTAAAAATCTTTATATATCTAATTATTTCATTAATAAAATCACAGTTTGACATTGTAAACATACTTCTGGGTAATTTTGACCAAATGACTCTGTAAAAAAAATATATATATATTAATGTATACGTGTTGAAGGATAACTAATTTTATTATCATTATGCGCAAATATCTCATAACTATTTATTTACCTAACAGTTCCAAGTTCATCTCTGCAAAATCGATTTGTTTTGTTTTTTATGGTTAGGTTATCCACGCTATGTTATCAGCTAATGGAGCATTTACATGCTCCACGACGACCACGACCGATTCTGGTATTATTTAATACGAGAACGTCTAGGGACTTGTCCAGCCAACAATACTTTTGTTTCTAGGAAACATCTCTTCTAATTGGTCGCGTTCAGCAGACCAAGCCGCTCAGTAGCGGTCGAACGTGATTGGCTCTTACTTTTAGAACCAACCAATCGACGCAGAGTGTTGATAAGACGAACTCAACAGTTGTGTCTGCCGAACGCGCCCATTGGTTATTGAATGTACTTTGTACATATGTACATACATACATACATAAATCGGGAGAGGGAGGGGATATCATAAAATGATCTTTTTGATTAAAGATTTTTTAACATTACATGACATAAATAAACTTTATTGACTTTTAATACATAAGATACAGATAACCATTAGAAAATATATAAAAGTTCTTTTTATATATATAATTCTACGTCTTTAATTTCAATTTATAGACCGCGCATTTTCTTATTGCTATTTGAGATTATATTCAATAGTCGATATACCGAGTTTAGTTTTCATCTTTATATTTCGTCTAAAATGCAATATTCAAGTACTACATGTTATATAACTTTTTTTTTAAATTATACTATGTTTTATTATCAATGGCACTCGTTTATTTGCCACTTCCATCGACATGTCATTCGCTTGTACTGCTCCAATATATACCTGAGAATAGATATTTTATAATCTACAATCCATTGCACCTAATAACGTTTACACGCTAAAATATTTGAATTCATTATAATTTTATTGTAAAGAATATACGATATTTTTTAATATATCTAATAAAATAACGCAACAAAAATCACAAGTGTCGTCCTATGATTTTTAACGTATAATAACAATTTATTTGAGAGCAGAAAAAAGGAATATTAGATTAGAACGATTTTGCTTACTTCTCAGCTGCACACGCTCCCATCCAATCGGACATATCAATCATCATATGGGACACGCGTTCTAAATATTGCTTTATGCACAGCATACGTACATCTTCCGAGTAGCATTGAAACGGTGTATAATACGTTTCGTGTAAAATCATAATATTGCTACAACTTTCAATTTCTTTACCAAATATTTGCCACACCTGAAGAAGAAACGTATTGTTGCTACGTGAAGAAACATTTGATTATTTGCACTTAATATTTATTATTATACTTTCTAG
>NW_020223199.1:5451-22510 GCF_003070985.1 Temnothorax curvispinosus | reverse complement strand
AAGAGAGAGAGAGAGAGAGAGAGAATAATAAAACATTTTAATTTTTGTAAATATTGTGTCTTGCATTTATTTGTAGATTGTGCCATTGAAAAATTACCACTGAGAAAAAGAGATGGAGCAAGGGTAATCGATGGCAGTAAGCATGCTCATAAAATGACATCAGAGCGGGACGAGATTGTATTTCTCAAGCGTCCAGAGGGAATCGAAAAACAATATAGACAAAAGTGTAAAAAGTACGACGTTACTTTTGTTCATACTTGATATTTTTATTCGTGTACCAAAAATGTATTGGTAGCTTTTATTACGTATTTTGATATACATTAATACGTTTGTGATGTCAAAATATTTGAAAAACATCTTGGAAAAAAAAGAGTGTATTTAATATGTACATATTAATGTACGTTACCTATTCCACAGATGTGGTTTATTGCTGTATTATAAGCATGATCCAGGAGCAAATGTAGTATTTGTAGTAAAAGATTCGGTAATCAAAAGTTCTGGGGAGGGCCCTATGACAGATATTTATAATCAAGTAGCGATTGAAAAACCTAAGAAAATAATGGTTACCAAGCACACCAAAAATATGGGCAAATTCAGCTCAGTTACAGTGTCCACAATTGATGAAGAAGAGGATGAAATTGAAGCTGTACGTCACGCGCGCAGTGTTATACGTAGCGAGCAATTTTTTAATTTATGAGATAAGATATTCAGAAAAGTCAGGGAAAAAAGTGTGGTAGCTGTGGCAAGATACATATTAAAAATTTAATATTAAGATTTCTAGTTTACGCACAGTTACTTTGAATATAGAATATTTATTCATTTACCTAGTATTTTACTTTACGATGCATCTTTTAATTAATCTATATCTTTTGTTTTCCTTTAATAATAAAACGATTTTTATTTAAAAAATACGTGTAATTTCAGAGAGAAGTCGCTGACTCGTACGCGAACAATGCACGTATCATAGAAAAGCAGTTGGAGAGAAAAGGCATGAATAAACGAAAAACTATACCATCCACTGAAACAGAATCGAAACGAGCAAGACCAAGAGGGACATTATTGGACGTTTAATTGATTTTCTATGGAGAACCACGTGTAATTATGTACATTACGTTACTGTCTTACTGTCCAGCTAAAATAAATTTATTCGCTTACATATTGTCACGCGTGAACAAAAAGGCTGCAACACTTGAAATAAATTTCAGAAATGCGCAAAAATCTTTATCTTATAAATTTTTGATTCTGGAAAATCGAAAAAAAATGTTGCAACCTTTCTAGCTTCGCGTTAAGTACGTTTCATAGAAATAATTTTTTTTTCACAACAACATGATAAACATTTAATCTGATATCGACGTATTTATTAAAACATTAGACAAAAAAGGAAATCTTTAAAATATACAAATGACTAGATACAAATATTGCATAAAAATTTACATTGCAAAATAGATAGAAATTTAACAAATAAATATATCACGTACATACACGATCGATAAAAAATTGCAAGCAAAGAAGGTACACGTTTCTCGCTTGCATTTGAACGTAGTTCATACAATGGCAACCTCACGTAGTAATAATTAAACAGCGTCTAATAAAATCGTTCGGTTACCAAAAAGTACGTCGAACTGATATGGCATATTTACGTGGTAGAATGGAAGAGCTATCTCTAAACATAATTCTGTCGCTGACCACGTTTTTTATCTATGGATTATGAGATGCTGCGTATGCAGCACTACGAGACATTAATGTATACATGTAATCAAGATTTTGTTCATATTTAAGTACAATGCCGTCAATAATCTTTCTATCTGCTGCTGTTGCTGCTAGTGTGTGTGTGTGTGTGGTGTGTGAAATCTTCACTTACTTTAATTGTGCAATACATGGTAATCCAAGAAAAATGCAGCTCAGTTACAAATTTCTGTTTTCGGATAAAGTTTTTCTCGAAAAAATTTTGTAAGACGTATTGTATGTAATATCTTTTCATTTGTGTGGCTATATATATATATAGCTATATATATATACAGAAACTTTTTTCGAGGATAATTTGTATATTTGATTTCTCAGACTGAGATTGTACGACCTGCATTACCGTGTTAGAAAAGCAGAAAATATGAGAACGTGTTCACATAAAATTTGAAGAACGTTTTTTTAAATAATCGCCTCTAGCGTCATAAGATAATCGTAGCATATTTTCTATTTAATTGATAAATGCAGCTCAAATGTATTTTTTTAACGATAATTCCAACCTCCCTTAAATTAAAATTACATTTCGCTATCTTACATATAATACGATTCCTCTGTTGGAATTATCACGTTCGCAGTTACTAGCGACAGCCCTCCATTAATCACGATTTATTACGCGCGCTTACCTAATGCATTGTCGACGATTCTTTTTATTAAATATATAGGGCAAATGGAAATATGTATGAAGTACATTAATATATACAACGTGTAAAACATTTATGGTGATATAATCACGAGCGTTAAAGTAACGATAATAATTTTAGATATGCTTCCATAAAAAAAATCTATATTTATGAAGTTCTCATGTATAAATATAACATGTATGGAGATGATGCGAGATGATTTTAAGGATATCAATATCTTGGAATCTTTACTATTATGATATGATTATAAGCGATCTCACGATGAAAAAATCTTTACTTGCTGATACAAGTGTAGTATCATTAATAGACAGCAACTAATATCGTATCGACAATGCATATCCTATCGATATAATTATCCAGCCATTAGTAACATTAAGTATTAATTTGTGATGATTTAATGTCCACTTTCTTAAGTATCGTAGGTTCATCTTTGAGGAACGTGCCAGATCTCGAACCTACCGTGGGTTGCCTTTGCGCCTCCTGCGTATGGCACTTTTTGATCTTGTCGTCAGCTTTATTACCGACAATTTTCTTGCCGGCGATCACTGACTTGCCGCTGCCTCCCATCTTACCGCTAATGTTAGACTTTGGGGAAGATTTCTTGCTAGGGCTATCAGAGCTCTGCGACGTTTGAGTTTCCTTCCTTTCTCTCCTCGCGTTGAGAGGAACGTTTGTCTGCATGACTAGTCGCGTCCTGAAAGGAGCCACTGTATTCACCGGTTTACCGGGGACGTCCGGCGTCCTTGCAGCATCTAATAAGTTTCTGCGTAAACTCGGTGAACCATGATACGTGCTACTGATAGCAGCGGCTCTACTGCGACTGGCGGCGGTAGAACTTTCCACGGATCTCAGAGGCCTCTTAGTGATCGTTAATGGGCTCCTCTGCTGTGTCGGTGGTGAGCTCTTTTTCATCCTAACGTTTACGGCGTAACAAATCTGATTACTAATGTAGGACGAAACAAAATCAAATATACGTCGAAATGAACGCACAGTAGTTGTTAGGATCAATATATTAAATTCCATCTCACCTGTCATAAGTTTGCGTTTTGTTCGCTTTTATTAAAGTAGGCGACAATTTATTGGACACATTAGATTTTGGAGTCGTCGTTACCTCCGTCATAAGACTATCGGTAGACATGGATGTATCCATCTTGTTGACTTTCTTTTTAACGGTGACCGGTTTACTCTTGGTCTCCAAAGAATCGACCGATAAACCTATTTCGGTACTTTTCTGTTTAAAAGAAGGTGACTCGGGTCTCGTAATAGCGCAACTTTTGCTGATCAAATCCTTTTTGTTACCAGTTCGACCCGCGTTCGCCTCCGTTAAGCTGTCTGACGAGAGAGCTTTTACATCTTTCCTAACTGGTAGCTTCATCTTGGACAGTGGTTTTTTATCCGTCGCACGTTTCATCGCCGGGCTCGAAGTACGTGACGAATCAGACGAGGAAATCATAATTTTGCGCCGTTGTTGTACGATTTTGTCGTGATGCATAGGCACGTTTTCCTTTGGAACAGGTTTGTTTCTTGGTTCCAAATATCTTGATTTTACCTACAACGTTATATTAACACCTTAATCATATAATTTTAATGATAACTTGATTACGTTGGATTATTTTGTAGTAAAAATTTTGAGGCATCGAGAGAGATGGTCTTTTTCGATTTTTATCCGAGTTTTAATTATCAAGTTTTACGTATGTTTTATTTTGATAAATGACGATTCTTCTCGGTACATATATAATTCATTTGTAAAGCTGCGGTAAAAGATTATGGGTTTTAAATATTCTTAAAAGTTTCAAAAGTTACAAACGTACCTCTATCTTATTAGGCCACGATTTTGGTCTAACGGTCTCAGAAGTAATTTGTTTATCTTCCTGCATTTTACGCTCGAGCGGATCTGTTTTTGGCTTACATAAAACTTTCTTGGTTGGTTTGGTGGATGACGGTATCTGCTTTAAAGTTTTGTCGTTGTGCTCCGAAATCGCCATTTTTACACGTTTTAAATCCAAGCTGCGGCTTATCGTCGAACGATTTGGCGGCGCACGAGATTCCTTTAATGATTTTATAGAATGACTTTATTAGAAAAGATAATGTGGATTTTAAAGAAGATAATATACTTGCCTTTAGAAAGTTCGAGTGTCTAGATAGATGTTTCGAGGTCTCGTGAGGCAAGATTACGAGACAAGCTAGCTCCTGTATTCTCCTGCGAAGTTCTAGATCCATTTTCAACCATGCGGTGGTTCTCGCAGCACGTGCGGCATCACGCACCAAGCACTTTTCCACACGGACTTGAAGCTTGTGGATGAAATCGATAAACAGTGGTCCCCACTTGATTTTACCTTGAAAATCATCCGTCTGCGATGTGACTAGCATTTTATTCAATTTCGAATAACTTTTGCACGCTTGTTCGGGTAGCACGTGTTCGACGGCTGCTAGAAAATGATCTTCCAAACGGCTGATGTTCCACGTTAGCTCGCGGCCAAGCGATTGAAAATTATCGTTTCCCAAGACACTTGCGAAATTTTCCGACAAGAATTTTATCGACGTCTCCAACAGATTCGATACCATTCGAAATACCGGCTCTGCCCATCGTACGTTCGGTAAGGTTGCCAACAGTTTATCGCAATCCATCATAGTTTGTAGCACGTTGTCGGTGGACTGTGTAATTACAGGAAGAAAAAAGATATATACAATCAATAAGACATAACAAAATTTATTTATCTGTGTACCGAAACTTTTATAATTTCAAAATCACAGCGTTGTCACGATCGTAAACATTAACAATTTCTTATCGAACGAAATATTCAACACGGTTCATATACATATCTACGTTATGATTAACACACGATCAACTTCTTTATGTGCGTACCATGTGCACTATGTGCTGATGATAACATTTTTCCGTAAGTTCTCTCGGAAGAGTCGCAAATGCTTTGCATGGCCATATTCGTACGAAGTGCTTCGTAATCCATCTAAGTGATTTTCGATATACCTCATCCAGACCATACGCTGCCGCCAACGGCATACATTCCAACACTCCAACGGCACATATTTGGCAAGGCTGAAAAATAACAACGTTCTGAGAAAATATATCACGTTGAAAAGACATGTAAAAGATTATATATTCAAGATTAAATGGACCAATGATGATTAGATGTGACATAAATTTAGGATTTCTAATCCTGCGACGGAAAAAAAAAAAATTTACATAGTTATTGTACCAACACGTTCACTTCGAATGTTGAGTGGATTAACAAAAGTTACCGGTCACAGTCAACTGCGCATATCTTATATGCGCTACGCACTACTAATATTGTTATTAATTTCTTTGTTAGAAAACTGAGATAGAAATACATTTTTAACCCTTAAATGCCACCCGGGGTCCAGCGGACCCCAGACCCTTTACAATGATATATTTTCAAATGTTCCCCCCAAAAATGGAGCTCATGCTCCCATTGATGATAGTTGAGAGATTGACCTACCCGGTTGTACACTTAGCAGTACACAGTTTACTTAATTTTTTATACTATGTTGAAATTGAAATTTTAACAATATAAGCATTTTATTCTCTTTTCTAAGCCTTGAACAACATTGAAAGTAATTTTCATAATTAAATATAAAAAAATCAATGAGTAGGAGACATTTTTCATGCTGGGGTCTTTTAGACCCCATGTGTCATTTACGAGATTCTTGAGGTGTGGCATTTAAGGGTTAAAATTTATATATCTACCTTATGAAACAGGTGGCAATATTTAAGCTTAAGCGTGTATCCTATAACTTCTTTAAGACCTTCCAAACACAACATATCTGCTAACGTCGCTAATTCAACGATACTTATAGAATCTGGTATATTACTTTCTCCACTGTAGATATGACATAATGCAAAATGAACTGCATTATAAGAATACCTAAAACAGAAATATTAACAAATTCGTGATGTTAAAAATATTCATAAAAAGTATATAAATATATATTCGTGTAAATATACCCAATAATAACTATGTAAAATGGCATATAAAATAGCATATATTTTAAGTATCAAATATGTCGACTACCAAGTATATAGAGATAACAAATCTCTCTCTCTCTCTCTCCCTCTCTCTCATTGCAAATTATACAACTCTTTCCAAGACATGCTATATATTTATGTTTTATGCATACCCTTGTAGAGAAATAACATTGCCTGCACTTTCAATCCATCCGCCGCTCAAAATTGCGGCAAAATATTGGCAACGAGAACTTAATATGCATTTATGTGCTCTTATATGCCGGCCAGCTACATCTATTGTAATGTCAGGATTGATTTCTTCCAAGAACATCCTTAATAAATCCTCACCCAGTCTATTGTATGGCTTTGCCCCAGCTATGCTTGACGTTTCAGTTTCTTCTGTGCTGCCTTCTGTAATTAACAATTTTTTTTCACGAAAACGTTATTTTATCGATTTTATATCGATATAGTCGAAGCCTATCCAATGTTGTACGACTTTGTCATAGTTTTATCGTACGAACATAAAGATGAAAATAATATGCGTATGAAAGTATATAATACGTGTTACTATACTATTGTTTACATCGATTTAAGTTAACAAATTCCAAACGGTACATACCCGCTCCGGAACGTCCCATACTACTTTGCATGCTGCTGAGATCAGATTCGGAGATAATCCCTTCCGCTTCGCAATCACCGGTCAAATCCTCCAACGGAGACTTCTGTTTGGATGGAAGCGACGTGCTCATAACAGAAGCGAGTTTCCTAGAGACCGGTTTAACTGCAGGGCCGTTATTCCTCGTCACTGCCAGCTTGCTCTCTATCCACGATGTTTCCGGGATACTACTGCTCATCCGATACGTGCTTCTGTCATCCTTCTGCACCGTCAACACGTCCGACGCGTGATTAGCCGTTGGCGTTTTATCCAAATCCGACAGACGTACAAAACTGCAAGTACTTGTCTTATGAAAATCTGAATGCAAATTCTTTAACGTACGACCAGGCACTTTTCCAGTTTTCTTCGAAAAACGACAATCGTACGTTTGATCCGCGCCATTATATTCCGGCTCCTTCAATTCGCACTCGATTTTCTTTATAGTTTCACTCAACGACTTGCGAGTTTCCGATATCTTACTACTGTTTCCCGCAGCACGTAGTTGTGATCTATCGTTAACACTCGAATTCAACACATCAGTCACGTCGTAATAGTGGTTGTCGCTATCCGATGGGGAAGGTCCGCTGCCACTACTGATATCAAACGTTTCACTTTTGCGAGTGTGACCTTCCGTGCTCTCCGTACATGTCTTTTCCCAAGCGGAAGTCTCCGAGAACTCATCCTCGTACGCTTTCGTCTCGTTAGTTTCCAAATTCTCCACGTGATCGTCAACTATTTCTTTGTATTCGCAGTGATTCACGCTGACGACGCGCAGTTGTTCATTTTCGATCTCCACGTGAGAATTTGGTGGAGTGTCCTTTACGTCAAACTCGAATACATCCTCGGACGATGTGTCCATATTGTTGGAGTTGATCTCACGCTCTTGTAGTGTCTTGAAATTTTTATGATTGTAAGAATCCGCCTTGGCCGCGTCGCTCAACGAGTGACTGGACGAGCTCGTCTTCGCTTGGAATTGTTTAGTAATGCCGCGACTGTCCATCGACACGCTGTGCGCACGTTTGTGTTCTCTTCTAAACATAAGCTCTTTTGCGACGCAGCCGTTACTGGCGTTACCGCTACTTGTCGCGTGTGTCTTGTCTACGTTCCACGAGTGCCGCTTGAACGTTGGTCGTGAAGTAGATAGCGTCCGTCTTCTCACCACAGGAGAATCGGATTCTATAAACATAAAGACGCTAGGTTTTGTTTTTTCCTTCTTTTGTTCTTGCGGTAACTGATTATCTCCCGTGGCGCTACTGTTATCTCTGGAGCTACTATCATCCGTCTTAATATCTGTTAATTTATTAGGTATAATCGTCGAGAAGCTTCGCCTATGCGTCGGAGCCACAACCACCGCCGCCGCGTCTCCACCGGTCTCACGCGTATCATTTAGATCGATAAACATTGAGAAGATGTTCTTCTTCTCCTCACCTTTGTTAGAAATATCGTTTATCGTGCCTGTATCTTGCCTCTCGGCAGACTTGACTTTAACACTATTATTCTTGTCAGAGATATCTACGTAAAATTCACAATAAGGCTTACCGTTGCCGTCGCGTTCCTGCTTCCTCTCGAGTGAACGATCACGTTTAACATCATCGTTCACATCCTTCAGATTGACAAAGAAGCCTAAACTACCGTGTTTTTCATGCGTGCCCGACTTTTGCGTGGATTTTCTGATGCTTTCGGAAGTGGAAAAGCTTTGCGACATGCTCCGCGACGTGTTTCGAGATTTCGGCTCCTCCTTATTACAGTCACTCATGTCGACCACCCAGGCAGTCATGGAGGAAGACATTCTGGAGGACTTGACTTTGACTTCAGGCTTGTTCATAATCACCGAGCCACCCGATACGATCGGTGTGGATTCTGTTTTGCGTCGCACTGTGGGACTGTCCGAAGGTTTTGAGTAATCCGAGGTGCTAACACCACCAGAAATAATCGGAGTGGCTTCATCTCGTTTACTTCTCTTTACAGGCTCCGTTCGGTTACCTTTCTCCAAAATAGAGTCTAAGGTAACCGGCAAGCTGCTACAGCACGGATTCGACGCATCGTCCGAGTCCACGCCACGATCCATGATAGATTTGTCGCTGGCACTTTTGACAACCGGATAAACCGCGCAAGACTCGCTGAGACCGGACTGTAAGTACGTTGTTTGCGTTTGCGTTTGATTAATCTCGTATTGTTGTCCACGTTGACCGTCCAATAAATACGACATTGAATGCTGAGTATTAACGGCGACCCGCATATCGGGAGTGAACGTGATCGACGACGGTTCGGTATGCGGAGGACGCGGAACTACAGAATCGGGAGGTACGTGGTGACAAATGGAATCTCCGTCCACACGATGTCCGGAATATTGTGGAATGGCGCTTTGAAAAATGAGGCTACCTTGCCTACGCTCGTACTCTTGTCTCAAAACGGATAATTTCTCGTCGTTAGAGTCAAGCTCGAACGTGTTTCCTCTGATGAGCGATGGTCGTCTGTTCTCAGTTGCATTCGCGTCTTTCTCGTTTTTGCTCCTCGTTGCCTCGATCGTGCTCGACGTTTCCGCTTTCTCATCTCGGTTATTTAACTTGGTGTTGTTGTCAGGACACGGGGAAGGATGCGCGCTCTCCCCACTGTCCGCCTCTTTGATTTCTACGGCCAACGACTCCTTCTCCGTCGGCTTACTCGCCTCTATCTTTTCCTCCACGGCAGAATCTACTCGTTTTATTTTACGCGATTCTGAAAGTGGCTGCAAATATTCGGTGAGTTTCAGTTCTCGTTGAAATTCTGCCACTCGCTCATGGCCCGTTTGCAAAGGCAACGTTTTAAGTGGCGTATACTTGTACGATTGTTCATCCACGGCATTATTCGATTTGTTCGCATCCGTGCAATCTGTATCCGAGTACGTTGAGGAAAACGTTAGACACGACGGCGATGTACTATCATTGCCGTACTGATTCCTCGTTACATTCGTAGACACAATGTCCACCTCGTCATTCAAGGTAGACGCATCGATGAAGTAATAACCGCTCGTGGAGGACGTGTTACGACCAGTCGCGTTAGTAAAACGAGAATGATCGTATTCTCGGCTCGTTTCAGCTGTTCTGCTTTCCGATTCTTCGGTATCGGACTGTGCTTTCCACTCCACGTTACAGTTTGCGGAAGTATCTTCGCGATGGTCATCACTCGCCGAAGGGATGGGCTCGATAAATTCGAAAGATTCGTTTTCATCGCTGCCGCAATCCGATTCGTAGAATGGCTCATTCAACATCCGACTCTCGTACTGGAAGATCTCTTCGGCATTCAGTTTCGCCTCCTGGACGTTGTTCGACGTGTCCGCGAGCTGACGTTCCGCTTCCATTAGGGATGAGGGGTGCGTTACGCTACGATCATTCGATATAGCGTGGATCGCGCTTTTTTCACGATACGCGCCATCGTTGAGTGACTCGCAGGGTTCATCGTACAACAAAAATGTCTCGCGATCGCACTTGTCGTCGCGACGTCGCTCGGCACGTATCCGATCCGACGCATCGTTCGTAGCGGAAATGTACTCTGCCGCTCGCACCTCCAAGTCCGTGCTCGACGTCTCCGATGTCGTCGTATCGTGTGGACTTATCGAACCTGTTTCCAAACCAGAATCGGCCATTTCTGATGCAGCAGGGCTCGCATTCGCTATAACATAATCCTTTACGTCCTGCAGATGCGCGTCATGGTTCAACGCTAGACATTTCTCGTATATCCTGCGAAGAGATTCTACATAGTTGAAAACTATATTATTATCAGCCTCTAAAATCAAGAATCTAGGCTAAAACGTATTGTAAATCAGTTATTTATTAACAAATCTAACCTGTTGTCAACACGAGATATATCGGTATCGACGTCATTTAAAGACTGACACTTGTACGTTGTATTCAAAATGATTTTCACCAACAACTGCTCTTCTCGAGTAAAGTCCAGATTACCGTAGAGAAGCCTGTACGTCATAAACAAATATGTAATATTAATAGCGGACAACACGAGCTAAAGAAATATATAATAATGTGCGTACTTGAATAACGTACAAAAAGAAAATCGATTGATATAGATATTGAACTCTGATTAATGCCACAGAGATAGTTTATCATGCTCAGAGAGGGCCGGTTGTTCCAATTTATTGATAAACTAACTAATAATTAAATCATGTTGTATGTCTATCCTTGTTTTATTTTAAGGAAAAACACATGTATGAACCAACTATTGGTTAGTTTACCACGAGGTTGAAACAACCGGCCCTTAATGAGTTGAGAGGTATAGGTATAGCAGGTTACATGCGTGACAAATATACATCCGATATTTACACGTAAATTATAACCACATGCATAAAATCTTCCAAGACACAAGACTCGTCGCAAATGAACATGACCTTTTTTTCTAAATAGGAAATATGACGATAATGTGCTACACTTGGTCTTGTTCTACTCGAAATAAATAGCCATATATCTGGCAAATCTCATTAAATGCTAATGAAAATACTGAGAAAAAATAATTTTATTTTTGTCTTTGCAAATGGAAAACAACCAAAAATTTTGACGTCTAAATTCTCCTACATAAAAATGTACACGTTTGTGTAAAAAAAATAAATAAATGAGAATATAATTTATCTAAAAGAAAAAAGCATAACAAGGACGTGTATTTGAATCGTATCACTTGTAACAAATGCAAAGCTGTTGGCAAAAACACATGCAAACAAATGGTGCGTAGTGGAGTTATTTTTTCTAAAAAAAATTTTACTCTTTCTATATACTTGAAATAATACAGTATAGTAATACCTTACAAAACCTTCAATCTGATGGAAAAGTCCGGTTTTATCAAGAATGCATTGGATCGTTTTGTTAGTGTAAACGAAATAAGGTTTGAGAACTTGGTACAAGCGTGGCGATCTTGCTCTAACAATACACTCGTTTATACGTATTATTTTGTAACCATGTATTATATTAAGATCACAATGCAAGGAATCCGTAAATATTCTACAATAAAAGATGTTACTTGAGGCTTCTGTCCTTGGAAATTCTAATGTATTCGTTTCTCTTTAGATATATTACGTGGATACTTTTATCTGGCGTATATAAAATAGCTAAAGAGATTACACGAAGACATAAAAAATATTAAGGATAAACGTGTGCAAAGAGGATCAATTCAAAAAGTGGCATATACATATATATTATATATATATTAAAAAATTATTCGATATACATCTATATTATATATATAGAGAATTTGTAAACATGTCACTAATGTATATCAGGTGATCTAATGTTCTACATTTACATGACGTTTTAAAAATTTTAAATACATGATGTTTTGCATTATGACACGCCTTATGACACAATCAATGTGTTTTAATTTGTTAAAATAGGAAATATAACATTGTTTTTTACCTCAGAATACCGTCTTGCAATAGGCTAATATTTTTGACAATAGTGCGACGTTGTTCCGCACTCTTTCGTCTCTTGAATTCATTACTCAAAGAAGGTTCAAACGTTCTAGAGGAGTTGAGACTATCATGGCCGTGCCACTGGTGAGTTTTGTCTAAATTTCCATTTTGCTCGCTGTTGTTCCTGCCTCCAGCCATGAGGCATATTTACCGTTTCATACTTGTCTACCTATAAAACGTGCACAGGGTTAAATTTTATATTTGTTTTCCCGTGTATACGTACCTATACATGTATATATATATATATATGTGTGTATGTGTGCAACGTACTATAAAAAGAAATATCAAATTTTTTACTTGAATATTTTGTACTCGTAGCATTTATTTTACAAGACGTGCAAGAAATTTATGTGTATAATCTAATATGTTAAAAGAAAAGCATTGAAACACCTTAAGATGTGAAAAAATACAGAAATTTAAATAAAAGATATGGGATTCAAGTTGAAATAATACCTCTTTGTGTCTATAAGACATCTAACTCTAATGATTATAATTAAACGCCCTATATATGTATAGAAAGAATAACAGAAATTAAGGTGTATAAAATCGAGAAAAGAAAAGAGAGAGAGAGAGAGAAAGAAAGAAACAGAAAGGGAGGATGAGGGGGTCGAGAGAAAAGGTGAAAGGATCGGTTCCAGCTCTTAAAATGATTTTCTCCATCATTTTGTTGCTCGCGAGTTGTAGAAAACCGAATTGTACAGTTCCAACCTTCCGCTGTAAAAAAATAATAAATTTCAATAAATGTCTAATAACGGAATAACGCGCGACCCTCGCCAAGTTTCTTACGATACCTACGTTTACACGAGCGTTACTTCTGTAGTAACTTACGATATATCACTCGTTTACGCGTAGTAAATTATCATAAGTTACTACAAAATCCCGTTTACGCGACGGAATTATCGTAAGTTACTACAGAAGTAACGCTCGCGTAATAGTGTTTAGCTTCGAAATAAATGGGATATTTTCCCCGCGTGAATAATTTATTGATCGCCCATACACGTTACGTACCTCGCATATTTCGATCCACCGGCACGTCGATTGGCATCGTTTGTCATCATTGCGCTCGATTGTCCGTTTTAATCGGTTCGCGCGCGCATTATTACGGCGAGCTGTCAGGAAACCTCCACATTTATGTCACCTTGTCACTGCTTGTCACCGCGGCGAGACGAATTGATTCGTAAATTTGTTATCGTCCCGAAAACGCGAATTGTGCGAGTTCTCGCAAACGCGATTGCGCGACTACAGCGCGACGCGCGACTATGCACGAAATAGCGAACTAAAGGTGAAATTTCATGGGCAGTGAAAAGCAGCAGCAGATCGTACTGATTGGCTGCAAAATAGAGAAGTTTTCGAGTTTCTAGAACTTCTCTATTTTGTAGCCAATCAGTATGATCTGCTGCTACTTTTCACTGCCCATGAAATTTCACCTTAAGCGAACTAAGAACCTTAAGCGCATACATACGTATGCGCTCCTGAATGCCCACAATGTATGCAGTCGTCACTATATACATAACTGGAATGTTAAAATAAAATTTTCAATAACTTACAGATTTTAACATTACCAATCAACCACTAAACGATTGGTAAAAAAAAAATTTAAAATTCCCAACAGTCAAAGTGTAGGCGCTAAAAAAGGTTACAAATTTGTTGACAATTAATTCTTTCTTTTTAAAACGCGAAACTACCAAAAGGTTTCAATGCGGTACCAAACATTGCCAATAAATCGCCAATCGATTAAAAAAAAAAAAATTACCACAGTCAAAGTGGGGGGGCTAAGAGAAGATTAAAAATTTGTTTTTTCGATTTTTTAATTTTAAAGAAACGTGCAACCACCAAAAGTTTTTAAGGAGGTTCTACAGATACTCTCTAGTCAGTTGAGAGATGAAGAGAAAATCTTCAAATTCATCGATTCTAAGTATTCATAAAATATTTTCGTGAATTTTGATGACGTTAGAGCTTATATCATACCCATATTAGTCGAAGCGAGAAATAATTAAAAATATCGTGTAAATGCTCCTTTGACTCTGGCGGCTTATAATGGAAGAAAATGTAGTAACCAAGAAGACTAGAGACCAGGAGACCGAACTCCAGTGGTGGGGGTGAGTCAAAATGTGGTCCGGCGCTGTTCGCAGTATGGTCGCCGGCCAATTCATGAACTACGCTACGTGCTGGATAAGTTCGAATCTTTACGTTGTTTGTTCTCTAGTCTTCTTGTTTGTTGCAAACCGTTTAAAACAAAGTGAAATCATGTCTAAAGTGTGTTGCATTGTGAATTGTGAGAGTAAATGTCCCAATTTGGATTCAAATAAAAGGACGCTATTTGGATTTCCGAAGGTAAGTGTATTTGATTGAAATAAAAATGAATAACAATCATTTTCTCAAGAACATACAATCAGTTTGATTTTTTCACTTTTCAGGATTCTCATGAAAATCAAATCTGGATAGATAAGATTTCTCTGTTTTTGAGTAAGGAAAACGCTATACTCGAAAATATTTACGTATTTGCGATAAACATTTCAAGGACAACGATGTTGAGCGGACTTTTCGAACTGTCTTGAAAGATGGAACAATAAACGAAATACCACGTGAAAAATTTAAATTGAATCAAGGTAGTGTACTATGTATTTTCGATGTCCATCAAGATAATTTTGAAGAAGAGTCCATGAATGCAGGAGACGAAAGTTTATGTGTAAGTTGAAAATCGTTATAAATTATGCTTTGAAAATATATTTGAGATATTCTCTACAAAAAAATGGAAATTTTCAGGTTTCTACTCCGTTTGAAGACATACTACCTATCCAAGGTAGCGAAGCAATAGAATACACCATCGAGGCACTGAAAAGAGACTTTGAAGCTCCAGAGCATTCCAGCGAGATAATTAAATGGGGAATAGGGTTATTACCTAGCTGACGGCATCATTTTTTTTTACTACGGTGATTTTGATAAATATACAACAAAAACATTAATAGTAAGAAAGGACATGAACTTAGAGGTAATTTTTATATCTGATCCATAATAAAATAAAATTGTATTAACTTTGGTAATATTTTACAAGTATAATTGATAAATTTTCATTTTCAGGTCCGACTTGGGGATGAAGTTGTCAAGTTAAATATAGTGGACAAAGTTAATTGTTTTCAAGATCTTATGGTTGCCATGAGCATGATGTAAATATAAAGGTGTACCATTGCGCATGATGACATCACGTGTAGTGACGTAACGTGCATTGAGCCAATAAGAAATGACCAGGAATGCAACCTCGATACCCCTATAATGTATCACTTGAATCATAATGAATATAGGTATGTCGTAAATCTTGGCCTTACTAAACAGATGAGTCTACGATATACTAAAAATATTACGACTGAAAAGCGTAGCGAGGCCCCGTACGCAAGGTAGGACGTTCCATTCACTTGACGTATACGATTTATATAGGGTGCATTCGGGGAGACGCTATTAACGCTATAAACGCAAACGCTATGAACTTCATTCGAAGAGCCAATAGCGCGACAGTGATAGCAAGCTCCCCGAACGCAGCTTAAGCGCCAATAGTATTTCGTGCCTCACCTCGAAAATAATAGCGAAAATAGCGCGAGTGATGACGTCACGCTGCCTTTACAGTGACGTCATCATCGTATATCACAGCGCCACAAAGCGTCTCCTCGAAAAAACGAGATACAGAAAAGCGTAGCAAGACTCCTACGCAAGGTAGGGCGTTGCCCTTCTCTCCACAACCACCCCTCTGTCAACGCCTGTTTAACGACAGTTTTTTGTACCAGATTAAGTCACTGTTTTCGTCATTAAAGCGCGTCATCCGACCTATCGCTTTTATATTACTATGTATATACAACTGTACAATAATATACCTTAATTGTTTCGCCCTATAGGCAAAGAGTTTATGTGCGTTAGAAAGCATAAATATAAAATACGATAATATATTATATCTCTGTAACGATGCGTCTTTCAAAGCATCGTTCCCGCGCACCACCCGCCGGATGCCGCCGAACGATTTTTTTTAATATTCGAAATGCACCGTGTGCGCGGGAAACCCGCCGCACCGGTGCCTTTCCGCACGACGCCGACGAGCGCCGAAGCGAGCCGATCCCCGCCGAAGCGAGCGCACGGGATCGCGCCGCTCCCACCACCACGCCATTCGCCTGACGATCGGCCTCCCCCCTGCCAAGCTCGCCGCGCCGAGCGATATAAAAGCCGGCGCGCTCGACGAGACGGCACTTCGTCTCTACCACGGCTCTCCGCTACTCCTGACGAAGCCTACCTTCCCGATCCTAGGGCGACGCGCAGAAGCGAGGTCCAGCGTTTGGGCCTCTACTAAGGGTTCTCAGAATGTCCCCGAGCTCCATCACATCCACCCCGACGGCCACGGCACCGCGCGGTCGAGCGTGCTCGTTCTCGCAGCGAGGGTTCTCGCGACCGTAACCCCGGGATTTCGCAATCCTCCGTTGTACATATCGCGCTCCCGCCCACGTTATCAGTCTTCCGATATTCTAGATACCACGTCGAGTGCACATGCACTCTCGTCATTGTAAACGCCGCGTCCAGTTGAAGACCCGCGTTCCGATATT
>NW_020223199.1:0-5441 GCF_003070985.1 Temnothorax curvispinosus | reverse complement strand
CGTCCAGTTGAAGACCCGCGTTCCGATATTCCGTATACCGCGTCGAGGGCACCGGCACTACCGACCACTGTAATATACCGCGTCCCGTTATTCTTTGTGTGTAATACCGAATCCCGAGTTGAATAAAGTGAATGTTAATGGTACGTTGCAAATTGATTATTGTCTCTGGGCCTTTCAGTCGAACTCCCGATCCGCCGAACTAGTCCGCGTTCGACGATAAAGTCAGGCCGTTACATATCTAATAATTAAAAAAAGTAAAGATTTATATTATATTTATTTTGAGTTTTAATACCGCATGTCTCGAAGGCTGGAACAGTTGGCCCTATAAGACGTATACATATAATTTTTTGTTCAGCGTAAGAAATACTACCAGGGGGGGGGGGGTCTGGGCGCCTCGGAAATGGTACTATTGGGTATCGATAGTTGTACGTGTGACGAAAAAAAAGGAAAAAAATGTTAAAAATAATGTCAAGTGGGATGAATACGTGAAGTAAACGTGCTTGAAATAGAAGTAAAATAGATGTAAATAGTGATAACGTGACGAAATGGTTATAACGCGTAGTTGAAATGTAGTCTCTAACCTAACCCAACTGGGATGAATCGATTGATTTAGATAGTAAAATTGTCAACGTGTTAAAAATTGTTGGTAAAATGTCAACGCGCGTAGTCTCAAAATGTCCTCTAAACTAACCCAACCCAATCCGACCAAAGGAATAGTATAGAGTCTCAGGACTTTGAATAATATCCTGAGACGAGAATAAGCGCACGATGTATCGAACGTGAAGTAAACGTGGTTGAACGTGAAGTAAAACTGATGTAACGTGATAAATAGATAAACGTGTCTCGACGTGTAGTTGAAATGTCCGTGACTAACCTAAACCAACCCGCGCGACCGAGGGACGTATCGGTGAGATGTGCGTGGGACTTGGAATAAACAGTTAAATACTTGATCAGCGCGTCATCTAACCTATACGTGTCGCAAGTGTTGGACGTGTGACGAAAAAATGGATAAAAAATGTTGAGTATGTATTAAATCTTGGCCTTACTAAACAGTCTACCATATACTAAAAACACGACTGAAAAGCGTAGCGAGGCCCCGTACGCAAGGTAGGACGTCGTAAATCTTGGCCTTACTAACGAGATGAGTCTAGACGATACTAAAACGAGATACAGAAAAGCGTAGCAAGATCCCTACGCAAGGTAGGACGTCGTAAATCTTGGCCTTACTAACGAGATGAGTTTAGACGATACTAAAACGAGATACAGAAAAGCGTAGCAAGACCCCTACGCAAGGTCCCTTCTCTCCACCTGACCACCCTCTCTGCCAACGCCTGTTTCACGACAGTTGTAACCCAAAGGATAACGAGACGGACTAAAAGGGACTCGTAAACGTACCAAAACGAGTGAAAACGTGCGAAAACGTGTTCAAGCGTGACACAACGAGTGCGGACGAGATAAAAAGTGTCACAACGCGTTAGAACGTCTAGTTTTGAACGGGGGCTTCTAACCTAACTCAACCCAACCCACGTGGACGGGAGGGATGTATACGCGGATGTGGCGTTGGGACCCATAGAAAAAAAAAAGTGTAACGATGTATAAAACGTGACACGGCGTCAAGCAAACGTGTGAAAACGTGGTAAAACGTGACGAAACGTCAAGTAAACGAGCGCGAACGTGCGAAAACGTGCGCGAACGTGTTACAACGCGTAGTTGAAACGTCCGTGACTAACCTTGCAACCGACGCCCAAAGGGTCGTCAGCTCCATTGATACCACTCGAAGCATTGCTGAAAGCAAAAGCAGCAGCCCAGATGCAGGCGAAACGGGAAGGCGCAACAGCTGGAGACGGAGTTCGTACGAAGGCGGAGAAGAAGGCCGAATCCCGAGTACATACCCTGCCGAAAATGTTCGATTAAAACCGATTAAAACGGATTATGTTTTAATCGGTTTTAATCGGTTTTAATCGGTTCAATCCGCGCCCGGATTAAAAAGTAATCGATTTTAATTCCAAATTAATCAAAATGGGTTTTGATATCGCTTTTGCAGATTACTTCCAATCCGAAATCATTACATTCTAATCCATATTGTTGTCAATCCAAAATAAACACTAATAATCGGATGGATATATAATCCAAAATAATCCGCCTAATTTGTATATTTCTTTTCAAGAGATGAGTCCGTTTCAATTACAAAAACACCGATTCAATAAAATCGGTTGTAATCCATCTGAATCTGATTTGCTAGGAAAGACAACATTAATCAGTTTTAATTTGAAATTCAGCGATTGCGCGTATGCAATTTCAATCCGTTATAATAATATCCAATTTTAATAATTGAGTTGATTTTGTAATCCGGTTTAATCCGAAATTTACCAATTTTGGGGATAAAAACTAAATTGATTTGAATGCAATAAGAATCAAATTTATATAGTCTGTGATAAAGCAACTGTGATAAAGTAATTCGTTTGAATTTGAAATTCTCCGATTTTTCAGATGAAAAGGAAATCGGATATAATGCAATTAAATCAAATTTTTGTTATTATTATATTTGACTGTGTGTGTTGTGACGTTGCGGCTCGCCGCACCGTCGCGGCGCCCCGCCGTCGTCACAAGGCGCGGAATTTCGCTCCCAGGGACAAACCAGGGAGGCAACGACGAGATCTCCAGGGGTCGTAATTAATCGCGTTTCCGCATTCTGATTACCTTCTTTTGTTTTTATGCGATGTAATACGCGCGGCACCTCACCCACCCCACGGCAAACCTTCGAGGGAGTACTTGGCGAAGGAAATCAAGGACGATCGATAACCAAGGAGGGGTGGCAAACACGGAAGCAGCAGAGATCGCGGGCTGGCGAGAGCAACGCGGCAGGCGGGCGGCACGTGCGGCAGCGACGGACGAGGCCGCCGATAGCGGAGCCCCAAGCGCTTGGGTAAAAATCCGGCTTCAGCAAATGATCTCCACAAAACACCGACCCACGGGGTGGCTGGCCACGGCCCCAGGGTCAAACCGGAGGCACACCGGCACGAGCGAAGTTCCGTCCGCCGCTAAGGACAAAATTTTGAGGAGTCGCACGCCGCCGAGGGACCGTTGCCCGCCCTCGAAGGATCTCGTATCGACAGCACTGCGCCGGGACACCGCGGGCTTGCAAGCTCGCGCCCGATTGGCTCGCGCGCCCCTCAGGAAGGGGTACCGTATCGATTCCGCAATCGAGCGGGTTTAGCGTTTCACTCTCTGGTCGTCCGTCGGCGAGATACGTTTTGTAAGATACGCGATAGCCACCCCGAGTCGGGTATTTCGAATTATATCTGGCGGATCGAGGATCGTTGGGGGAAGGTGACGGCGAGGAGCCCAGGAGGAGGCGTATCACCGGTGAGGTTGCCCGTAAATTGCGATATGTAAAGCCACGACACCGCCCTCCGGTGCACGCTCTCGCTCGGGATAACGCATGTTAAGATCAAGTGTAATTTCGCGATCGATAACGAGAGCAAAGGGCCTCGGGATGGTATCGTGGCCGCGGAACCGTGGTACAAGCGTTATGGCGAATCCCTGGAGGTCGCAATAGGCGTTAATGAGTTCGATATCGCGAGTATATTGCGTTGTCCTCGCGACCTTGGTGTACGGCCGCATACGGACCGGTATTTCGTCAATTGCGTTACTGTTTCTTCGCGTCGGGAAATTTTGGTGTTCGAGCGTCGGTGTTAGCGTATCGATTTGTGTTCGGATCTCGTTATTACGGGTGATAGATGTACTCTCGCGTTGAGAAACGTTGCGCCCGGTATTACTTGCGTACGTTCTATGGCGTCCCTGCTCGCGACAACCTCGAATTTTACGTTGGGATATCGATGGCATTGTTAATCGCGGTCGAATGTCGTTCCCGCCGATTGATTAATTATGTTAGACTTGTACTCTTGTTAAGAAATTACCGGCGTTCACACGTTTCGTGCGTTTAGATGTTACTTGCGTAGTTCTTCATGGCGTTCCGTGGTTATTAGCGATATCGCGACTCTAGTATTTCGCGTTGACCGGTATTCCGCCTCATTGGAGAACCGCACTAATCCCGTATTTTGCGTTAGTTATCGTATTCTTTGCCTGGTTAAATGGCCGTGTCCAGCCGAACCTCTGCTTAGCGAAGCGAAAGGTAGCAACTGAATGTGATTGGTTCTTACCTTTGGATCCAACCAATTACACTTAATTGCTACCTTCCGCTTCGCTAAGCAGAGGTTCGGCCGAACGCAGCCAATGACTCGGCGCCTCCCCGTTGCGCCCGAGCAGAATCACTCGCGTTAGGTTAAGATATCATTGCGACAGAGTTTCGTACGGTTTTCGACTCGATTTATTAATTGTTTGAGAATAGAGCCTTCAGCGTGTTTATTAGAGACTCAATTAATAGTCCGTGGGTGTCTCGCGTCCGCATTAATGTTATTTCGGTTAGATGAATCCAGACACCCCGCCGCCGGCTATTCTTGATTGATTTATTGAATTTATCTTGTGTTTGATCGAAGCCGGATGGATAAACGTTGTTATTTTCTCGACAACCCGTACTCAATAAATGTTATTTTCTTTGTTATCTGACTGAGTATGAAATTAACGTGTCACCCCGCCGAATATCGCGCTGCCTTTCATTAATCCCGCCCGTGATTAGGTCAAGCTAGCCGATTCCACGCACCTCCACACTTCGTTTTGCGTCTCGTTTAGGTTTTCGCGATTTCGTGGACGCGAATGTACGCGTCTGGCGCCCAACATTCGGAACATTTCGTGGAGTATCGGAGGTGCGAGGAAATCACTGGAGAGGCCCACCATCCCGCTCTCCTAAATCCTTTTGATCCGGCACACGTCCCGGAGCGGTCCGGGAGTGCAAAAAGTTGTGACAGTATATATAAATAAAGAAACAAAATTGTATTTATTACAAAGTTTTATTTATTATTAAATTTCAAATATATTCGGAGGTTTGCATAAATTACAATATCCAACATCTATGTGAATAAGCTTGCTTTTGACATCGCTTATGGGAACTATTGAGCTATGTACATAATCTTCTGATTTTATCCTATCCATGTACGACACTTTAAACGGTTTATTGGAACTAATTGTAATTTTTGATATTTGCATGTGGCATTTATTATTTAATAGAATAATGTGCATTATTTGACCATATTCGCCTGAATGTAACTGAATCATTGTATCGTTCATGGTGGAAGAACAGGTGTGCTCATACTCGTGACGAATTTCGTACGGTTCTGCGCAGATGCCAGATGCAGCCATTTTTAAGTGGCAGTTTCAAACATTTAAGGTTGTACCAAGTGACATTGTGACATATCACAATGAGTACGTGTTCTATAAAAACGTGTAAAAACGATTCTCGAAAGAATTCAAAAAATATTCATTTTTTTCGGTTTCCGAAAAAAAGTAAAGCTGTGTTATTAAAATGGGAAGCAGCTTGTGGA
>NW_020223198.1:0-20027 GCF_003070985.1 Temnothorax curvispinosus | reverse complement strand
AAATAATTTATTTCCAATATGCGCTTAGGGGCGATAAATATAAGGGTGGAACGGCCGCGCGGGGAAAGAGCACGAGCATGGAACTAGATTACGCGGTGGCCAGCCGACCTGTCGTTAACGTTGGTGATTCATGATATTAGACGAGCGCTGAAAGGATAACGCTCTCCACGCACGCTGACAGTATCTCGTGAATTTATGACTCGCGCACTTTATGATAAGGATGCGCGTGCGTCCTTTATCTTTATGACGAGGTACAGGTTAACGCGTACTTTAAGATGCATTCGCGTGCACCGTATAATTTTTTAACTACACCAAGGTAGAATTTTCTAACTACTCCGATTATCCGATTAATGAAATGTCATGTTTGGATACTCAGAGGATTAAAGTGAGGAAAAATTTAAGTAACAAGTAGCACACACATAACGGATAACAATAATAATTAACTTATACTTATAATGCAGAATAATTTCAATAAAATGGAGCGAAATATATGACGATACAAATTAGGAATTAGAATTGAATGAAAATTTATGTAAATTTAATTGTTTTCAAATTAAATTTAATCTAACAATAAGAATAATTATAAATTAATAATTTACGAAATAAGAACTTTGCAAACTATTGCATTTTTGTTGATTTCTTTTGTAGAAATGTGTTTAATTCAATTTCCAATTGTTATTTCAAGTTGACAATGTCTCCTCGAATATGCAAGATTTGTGCACAGTTGTTACATTGTTTCTTATTGCTCATCCGGAAGCGTAGAAAATGGGTTTGAGATGCGATCGGAGTATGCGGTCGACTAGAAATTGAATTACTTTCGCTGCTATTGTGAATTCTTTATTTCCGCTATACGGTTTACAGTTTGTGACCGTCAGCTTTTGACATTGCAGAGAAACGGATAGAATGTTTTTATCTTTGCATCGATATTATTCGAATTCGATCGGTATTATACACGTATACGCGTATAATTCCTCCATCTGTACATGTTAATTACATTGCCTTTGGACATTTGTTTAGTTTTTATTTTATTCTGAGGTATCTCTCCTATATTATATTAAAATAATAATAAATCGATACTTTTTAATTTTAATCTGCACTGCTGATGAGTGTCCTGCAGGTGTGAACTTTTTAAGAGTATAACATATTGACTTACGAAATTGTGCTATTTGTATCAAATGGTTCAATAATTAGATATTAAGTTTTTGACATTTTTGTTTACAGTAAAGCATTTTAAAAACCCATTGCTTAACGAATATTATAATACATATATTTAATTATCTCAAATATTTTTATGTAATTTTGTAAGAAGAAGAATTTACTTACTGTTGTACGTGCGAGTGTTGTATTTCGAACGCTTGCTATTAATAAAGATTTTACAATTAGGTAAAGGTTCTTCACGAGGAATTTCGCAAGGACGCGTCGAGAGATTCGCGTATTATAAAGATAAAAATCTATCCGTAGATAGTCATCACGTGCGCATTATGAAGAGGATTTAATATTCACAAAAAAACGTGAAATGACATCATGCTTAACGATGACAGTTGTATTGACAATTCCGAGGTCATTTGTTTCAGCAACTACTTTTCTAAATATTATAACAAATATTACAACTGGTTAATTTCCTCGCATGCAAGTATCGTAATTACGAATTATGAAAAAAATTTCTAGATCAAATTGTCCTCTTAGATACGTCGAATAAAAGAAAATATGAGAGAAAGGCACTGCAAGGTGAAATTTTTGCAAAATACGAACGTCGGGCTGCGGTTGCGATCGATTCGTGCGGATAAACAATCAGAGGCACAATCACGGCATGATCGACAAGTCGCGCAAAATTGCGCGATTAATGACGATGGTGAATCGGTCGAATTAACGGTAATGATAAACGGTAATGATTAGCTAAACGATGAATGTTGGAGAATCAGATCAAAGAGGGCTATAAATCAGGATCAATTTCTGACGGCAATCATAAAATCGTTCTAGGCCGCGACTAAATGATAGTTGTTTGACAATCAGGAATGTGCCAGTGTTTCTATTCGAGCTACTTTCGCCAGATGTCAATTCTAACATGTATATATTCATATTCAAAGACTGATTGTGAATATGAAAACGGGATAATTTAATTTAATAATCTGACTTTTGAAACAATAATTTTGAAATAATTGAAAGTTATTTTGTTTTCTATCTTTAATTGCCTTTGTTTTCATTCCAAGAGTCTTTAATCTTATTTCCACATATATAACTTGCTTATATTATTACAATCATTCAAGATTTTAATATTACACATTTTCGAACAAAAGCATGACTTTCACGATATTTTATACTAGATCAACACAGAAATAATAATATACATATCTTTATTTATCTTCAATGTTAAAATTAACGTTAATTATGCAAATTATTTATAGCAATGTAGAATCAATATTAATCATTATACTACAGTTTTGCAATAGAAGCATGTTACATAAAAAATTTTTCTCTAGATTAATTTAGGTATATAAAAAATTGCGCTATTAATTTAATCATTAGATTTTGAAATATTATTATAATTGAACTTGAGCAAACAATCTGTAGAACATGAATTACGCAAGCCATCAAACGCAAGCAATTAATTAACATCTAATGTAATCTCATAGTTACTTTTCCATAAGACAACACTTTATAATGCCACATAAAAAAATGAGAACTTATTTTAAAGACTTATTGTCCTCTTAAAATAGATTCACCGATTTATACATGAAATAGAATACATAATAAATACATATGACATATCTTTTTGATATGGAAGCGTAATAAGCGTGATTGAGTGACACATATTCCAATTTTAAATTATTCTACAAATTACGTACAATATATCTAAATGTAGATATCTTCAGTTATCAAACAATTAGTCAAGGATACTATCGCTTTTGTTAAATGTTAAAATTATTTGCACCATTAGCGAAGATTGTGTTTCTAAGTGCATGTTTTTCACGACACGACTGCATGCACGCGTGAGAAAATCCGATCTACATTTAGTCGCTATAGTCGCTACATTCATGATTCTTCAATCGTAAAGTTGTTTGTAGCGTAAGACTTTCGCGTCCCTTACACCGTGGAAAAGTATCCTACTTTTACACGCGCCTCCGCTTTTATACCATATACTCAATTTAAACTTCAGTGCCTATTGTATTCTTAATTAAACTTCCGCATCGCGATCTATTATTTAATCGTCATGTAATATCATTGGATAGAATTTACTCGAAAACATAAATGTTAGAAAAGATAAGTAAATTCGTGTGCAAAAGCGATATTGCCTCTCTTTGCGCGCGATATCGCTTTTGCATGCATTACCTATGTTGTTATCGATATGTTGCATATTGCATATTTCATCGGTACTTCAGCTTGCGTAAATGCTGTGCTCCAAACAAAGCATTATTGTTGCATCTCGTAACATGATAGTCGTGTCCTGTGTGTCAGTTATAATATTTCGGAAGTGTTATCATAGAATATATGTATGCACAATAACAAGTGTTAATTTACAGGAGATATTTCCTAATTTATTTTCTGTTTTATTTTATAACAGACTTGAGATTTATATATTTACCCATTTTTTTCATTAGCAATAGGACAGAGGATAATACAGATCAAACAATGAACATATATAATGTTTCAATTTCTTGGCATTCTTAAAATTTATTGTTTACTTTTATAAATTCTCAATTGCTTATGCTATTTTAATAATACTTTCTCGTGGCTCTTTTCGCATATCAAAGCATCTTTCTCAGATGGATTACGGCATCATCAACGGCGTCAACGAACGGGGTCTTCAAGACGATTGTAACAGTTGGAGCGCGAATAATCACGTATCCTGCTCACTCTGGTTGTTGATATTTTGCAATATAAAACTATTATTAGATCAATACAATAAGTATAAGAGAGAATTTATTTGCTGACGAATGATTACTGAAACCGTGTTATATATACATTGTATATAAAACATGTATATACTTTCTTTCGTTCTCGCTTAGGTAATCGTATGACATATTTATCAATGTATTATCTAATCTTCTACCTACATTGCAAAGTATAATAATACTTTTATATTATAATACAAAGCACAATTATTTAATTTAAATTATTTAATTTAATAGATAATATGCAAAGTGTGGATAATCTGTCACAATCTAATGATCTAAAAAATAATGACTTTTACTTTTAAATTTAAATTAATAGAAAGATTGAGCTGATACATTTTATGGAATATTGTACTGGCAGTTGATGCCAAAGAGAAAATATCCAGCGGTGCTGATATTGATGCTAATATTGAGGAAATCCCTTGAAACAATTATTGTCTGTAATGATGATCGTGACAGCCATGTCCCAGTTGCAGGCTTCGCTTACGGCTTACGGACCACGTGCACTCTATTGTTCCTTTTGTTGAGAAGACTCTACCTAAGATATATCCTGTCATTTTTCTTTAATGAAGATCCATCAGCCGCGCGATTGAAAATCTGACATGCAAATGCAATTTTACATGTAAAATCTCGCTTTATTGCAACAATTTTTATTATATTAATAATAAAAAGTTATTGGAGCGTTCCTCAATTATCTGACTCTTTAATAACGTATAACATTCTAGAGATTAACTAAAGTAAAAAATCCTACGAAATATTCAAGTCTCGATCGTTAAAGTTAGTGCCTGATAATGCGCGAAATATAAACAATACTTTAATTACCTAGATTAATAGTTATTTTATATTAATGTAGCTTTTATTTATCAGATTTATGTAGAGTACATATTAAAAAGTTAAGTTGTTACTTCTACAAATAGCTAACTGTTATCTACATCAGTAATGGCAAAGTTCATACTAACAGATGGCCTTTTATATTTCATGTTCATTATATATCTTATCTTATTTTTTACTTGATGTAAAATTCATTCGTGAATTTCCTTCCTTTTTCATTTAAATTAAATATTTTATATATAATGTTTTATGAAATCTTCTTCTAATATATGAAATAGTAAAAAAAGACGTCTATTTTTTACGATAGTTTGATGACTTTGATATGGTAGAGATATTAATATAAATTTTTATTTTATTTTTTTTTCTCTATGTGTATTTGTAACTTTAAATACGTATTAACATATGTTGTACATATTGGTACAGACATGTCGGTCTGTCGATATTACGATTTGTTCCATTTACCTTATAGATTACAAGATACATTTCACTATCCTAAACAAAGAGTTATCGCAAGATTATTTTATCACAAGAAAGAGATTCCATTATGAACTTTGTTATTAAATCTGTTATTTAACCATACAAAAATTGATTTATTGTAGACGACAGATGATGTCATATTGAATGATATATGGTTTTACGAGAGCGAAAGATTAATCACGCGGATTTTGTTGGACGAGTAAATCGTTTCGATCAAACTTTCATTCGACGATTTCAGTTCAGGATACATTTGGTCGATCGAGATCACGCGATTTGTTCACGCGGCCAATAGATGATGCTTCATTCTTTAAATTCATAGTTGAGAAAGTTGCCGGGATCATGATTTTCTGTGTTAGCGTTGTGTAGGCTTCATTGGGATCCTTTTACTCTCTCGTACCATATATATATCTCATAACTCTTCTTATACATTCACAAGGATTAAACGTCTTCGAAACGAGCCGATTTCGCATCCGCAACGTGATAATTTTTCGGTGCAATTGAATAGTTAATTACTGTTCGATTTTCTGATGGCGTGCCAACAATTTCGAAGATAAAATTCCAATGAGCCGTTTAAAATTTCTCCCTGTGAGTTTCCGACAAGGTTTAGAATTTATTATTCTTTGTCTATTCTAACGAAATTAAATTTAACTTATTTAATAATTACAGAACTTACTATTTTTTAAACTTATCGCTTCTCTGATATTTTGTACTTTTGCATGTAATTATTTTTTTACTACTTGAAAAATGTAATAATATATAAGTATATAACAATAAGAATATAAAAATTGCTAATATATTTAACATGAAAATATTTATGGAAAAATTTTCATATATATATATATATATATATATATATAATATATATATATATACAAAATGTACTTATTTATTAGAATTATTATTTAATTATTAACTTTACTATGATTTCATAGTAAAACGTTGGAAAGAATAATTTAGAATTAAGAGAATAATTTTTGAAAATTCAGGGTTTTCAAGAGCTGAGAGAAAGAACATCTGCAGGTTCGGAAGAAAGAAAAGTTCTGAGAATTTGTTTTGGCTAGTTATTTCATCCGGCTATAATAGTACCTAGATAACGACTCTCAAAGAATTTCCTTAATCATTCAGACCTGATATCTCGCAAGAATTGATTAAATAGGATAGGAATAAGAAATGAGAATCTCAAATAAAAAAATATTGACTCTCCAATTAAGTTTCGCGAATAAAATAGATGACATATAGAGCTGTAGTATTAAAAGATACAAAGCTAGAGAGATCGATAAAAGTTTTAATATAACATTCGTATTCATTTATCATCGTCACGACTCGTCGCCCTATGAAGGACTGGAAGTCACACATACACAGGCAAGTTGTCTGCCTGCCATGACAAAGACGTTGCCTCTTCTTCAATGTAGACGCTGCTCTCTTGCAACTTCCTATATGTTCCCTAATACCCTTGGGTCCCGGAGGAATCTCCCTTCCCTTCATCGGAGTCATGTAAGTTGACCAATCGACCACTTCTCTCTCTCTCTCTCGCTCTCTCGCTCTCTTCGAGCTCCCCTCTTGATCCTCGAACGGCCCCCTAGTCGAAGACTTCGTCTGGCGTCTGGCGGCAGTTCGGAGCGAGACGCCGACACGACGTACGACGAGTATTTTCGTTTCGAACTTATCGAGCTCCGGAATGCAATTTAATTTTTGTTATCGTGTTACTCGTTGTATATAGACAGTTTTATAGACCAAATTTTATATAAAATGTGTCTCTTGAAATAAATCATTATCATGGTTTGGAGAACATAACGAGAACGTGCCGGCTGCTGATGTAGAAGTGCGCGTAACAGGTCTTTGCATATCCTGTCGAGTGGCGACCGGCGACCGGCGACCGGCGATCGGCGACCGGCGACCGGTGACCGGCCTCCAAAAACGGCTTTTAAATGTCCGGCTTGATGAAGTTGACCGGAACGCACCAAGGCAGAAAAAGATCGGTGAATCCAAAAACTTGATTCGGCTTGTATTCGGCTTAAAACTGTCGAGTTATACCATCGTCATCATGCATCGTCGTCATCTAATTCACGACGAACAAGTGACAGTGATTGAAAATTTGCGCGTGCTCGCGAACGATCTAATACGAAAAGAATCACGAGAATTATAAGATCCAAGCTACATCGGAGCTTGCTTCCAGCTCCGTTCTTCCCATTCAGGCACGTCGCATTCATCCGGTGCGCGGCACAGCGCGGGGCAGCGCGGCGCGGGAGCAACAGCAGCCAATACGCACGCATACCTATATATATGCGAACAATTGGAAGAAGAAAGCGCGTCCGGTTCGCGTTTTGTCCCTTAACGTGTGTTGTTTCCTTCGGAATATCCAGCTCCAGCTAGAAGAAGAAAAAATAGTGATACCACATAGTGATCGCCGATCATTAGCGTTCTTCCTGACTCCGAGGTGGAGCAGCCACGAAAATAAGAACGAGAAGGGATTACGAAATGCCGTGATGTCGTGTGCCAATGGGAGAGGAATGCCGATGCCGGCGCGTTGACGCGGATCTGTTCCTCTTCCCCTGGTGGAGGTCGTCTTCGAGTGTCGCGGGATGCAACCCGGGCACCGGGACGTCATCCGGACGAGTTCGAACGGTTGGCGATCGACCAGGCTGTTCTGACGATCACCACGATCACTCGTCTCTCCGCGATTCGTTTCTCCGAATCTCCGTATCTCCGTATTTCTCGTAAGTATAGAAACAGTTAGTGGAAACAGCTATAAGGATCGCCAGGTTCCGGATCTGTAGGTTCTCAAATCCGGATCGATTTGATACCGAAGTAATATTACGTTGGAGAGTAACACTATTAAAGTTTTTATTTCACATAGTTGCAAAGCGCTTGGTATAACGGTACTAGAATCCGCTAGTATCGAGACTTATTGTTAGTCTCTGATAGGTATAGGAGTGTATTACTTTTTGATGTGCTCATATAAAAGTTTCAAGTTTCGCTAAGTTTCTTAATACCATTCGCGATATAGCAATACTCGATAGGATCCCATTTCTACTCCCATTCCTTCGAGGAATGCGTTCTTTTCTCGACGATCAGATCTGTTGTCGACGAATAATTGAGAGTTTTAAAAGAAAATTAATTAAAAACCTTCTTTAAAAGGAGAGATATAAACTTATGTAACGCATTTAATAAAGATAAATATAAACTTAAAACTAGTTCATAAAACAGGAATTAGAAATGCATATACGATCTATTCACTCCAAGAACTCTGTGACTGGTAGCCGCGAGATTGACGAAATTTTCGTGACGCAATTAAGTATCGATCGTTCTGACGGTTTCGTGAACGAAGTGATTGCCTGAAGGAATTACCGTTAAAGCGATCGTGACCTCGATCTACCTTTGGTGGATTCTGTATACAGTAGATCCGCATATTTCTGCGAGCGTACCTAAATAATTTGACTGGATTTGCTGCTCGTTCGGTTCGGAATTAATAATAATAATATAAATAAAGATAAAATTTTTATCTTGATTGATAATTAAGTCACACTTATCGATCGTCTTTACCATTCAAAAATAATAAGATGCACGCGATCACGAAGGACATCGATCGTCCTTGACATTTTTTTCTCTTGGAGAAATCAGGAACTGTATACACGCATCGTAGGTATGTCCGTGCACCGGTGGCGGTGCATAGAATTTCGTCGAATACCGTTGATCGCGGCCGCACGCTACAAATTATGAAAGTGTGCGAAAGCCTAGAGAAGAGCTAAATACGCTCGGCTCTCGTTCCATCGACGAATATCACATGATTGTACGCTTTAATGACCCAATTCAATCGGTTTTAATGACGTCAATCAAAAAAACCAGCCAAGGATTCAATTTCCGTTATCGACGAATAATGAGAACGCGCGATAAATGCATACCGAGTAAACCAGCATTTTACCATGTTAATCGACAGATTTTATAACGAACGGCCTTGATATTTCTTTAACGAGTCGTTAGTCATTGATGACGGAGGAGGTTTTCATTTGATCGTCACATTTTTGTCATTTTCTTAACATTGTAATTTGTAATATAGTTCCATCATTTTTAAATTTTCGTGACTTAATTCGAGACTTGCTTAGCAATCCGTCGTCAGTCGAATCACATTTAATTAATCGTCATTTGTTCCGCTACTTTTAATTCGTGGAAGTCAAGTAATTAATTCAACTGTCGAAGGACAAGCGCGATCTTCGCGCGCCAGATTGCCGTTCTTATGTATAATTACGCTAGATAGATGCGAACAAAGGAAATATACAAGTTGATATAACAACAATATAACGTATTATAATATGCGTTATAGCGCAAGCGAGATGTGATCTGTCGAGGAAATTATAATAATATACTATACCTGATATTCGTAAGTTTCAACGCAAACACTCGCATGCCGTAATACTCTTCGTTGTAAATGTTCATCATTAATATCATATGGTCATTATTATCGGTTGGACAGTTTATATTAAGAATATTAAAGAATTGTGATATGTAAAGTGTAAAGAAGTATTTCATATTTCTAAAACATAAAACGCTCTATTATAGACCATAATTTTGCATTCAAGTAAACAAGTTGCCAATCACTTCTGATCCTAAAAATAACTGTGCTTCATGCAAATTTCCATAGTAATTTTATTAAAATATTTCTGAAAGAGGATTCTAAAATAGAGCTGCGTAATTACACGGAACCTTTCATAAATTCGTTTAGTTAACATTTGCAAATTAAGAGGCTCTTTTCTTTTTTAAATAGCTTTATTAGTATTCATTAGTATTCGATATTTACTTTACGATTTATGATATGCGCGGTATGAAAGGTCACTGTCACCTTTTAATTCATGAAGGCTAACTAGTTTAACTTATTAGAATTTATTAAAAATATGCGATGATAATTAAGGTTATTGCATTATCTTCTTGAATAAGAATGTACAGATGTGACAGATTGATAAATGCATATCACGACATATCGCGATCATGGATTATGTGCACGATTTCTAGAGATGATAAAGTATAATCTTTGCTTATGGAGAGAATGACGTGTGTAAAGACCAATATGCGCGACTATAAGCTTGACCCCCGGTTCTCCTCTCGGTAACGGTTGTACGATCCAAGTATCACAACCTGACATCCCTGATAAAGTCGGTCGTAGCGCAACAGGCGTCACGTAATGTTGCACGTTGCGTCTCCACGTACATCAATGTCGAATAACACGACAGAATCTCCGAAGTGTAATTATATATAAATTAATTTTTCACGTCTACAATTATATCGGCAGCGATATCATTTTGGATCCTCTCAAAGATGTCACGATTAATGAGAAATCATACATCTTTTTGTCCTTTCTTAAAATTCTATCGTAAAATTTATATAAAAATCAACCAAGATTTAGACTTTATAGATGACCTAAACGTGTCGTGGCGACACTGGCGATGCGACGTGGTAGCGACCGAGCGACGTTATACAAAAAATAAATGCGCTAATATAAATATTAATTAATGTTAGGAATATATATAAACAAAGATATTTGAAGCATTCTCGGCGGGAAAAGACAGCTGTCGAGAGAGATATTTTTTGAATCTCACACGTCTCACGCGCGCGTTACACGCGTGCAGTTACCGGAATGGGAAAAAAAATGATCGCTCGATCGCCGTCTGTCTCGCGCCTTTCGTCGCAAACGATCAGATAAAAGCCGAGTGGCACCCATGTCGGTCGAATCAAAATTGCATCCACACGAGAGAAGGATCGTGTGCAGTTATCCCTCGACGAGATGCGACGAGATGATGACGTGCGTGCGGCCGGCAATTTAAAGTGCCATTTGCTTCCTGTGGTAGGGAACAACGGCCTCGTTTCGACATTCAATGCAGTGCCGTTAAGTATTTACGTATAACAGGCTTAATTGCCACGGTATAATACGAAAAGTGATTCATTAAACTACACGTTTAGTATATGCGCGAACACATGGTCGGCAAGAAGGAGAGAAAAAGCAAGAAAAGAAAGAGAGCGATACGAGCTAAAAATAGTGAGTCTTATCGAAGCGTGACGTTCTCCAGGGCGCGGTTGAGGCGAATTTTAAAGAGATTGAAAAATGAGAAATTGGAAAATAAATAAAAAAAACCTATAACTGATGAAGGACAAAAATACACATGACAAAGAATAAAAGAAGCGAAGCATAAAGATATACGCATAAAGATAACAACGTAATTTCTTTTTTAATTAATTTTTTAAAAACATAATTGATTAAAATTATCTAATATATATCTATAACGTGGAACGTTCTATAAGTTATCGCGCCACATTATAAATGATACCAGGCGATGGAATTCGTTTTTGTTCTGTTCGAAAAGTGAAGGAGGGACCAGAGAGACGAACCAAGTATTCGATAGAGACGAAAGACTTGAAACGCGAGTTTTATAGCTACACTTGTACGCGAAAGCTGCCATGATGCTGCAGAAAATCCGGATCACAACATACGCTTTCCAATTATATGTGTAATGACAAAGTCAGGCATGTATGAGTATTCTTACGGAATAACAAATAAACTACTCTACGAGTAATTATTTGCTATGGTATTGAAATTTGGTGAAGAAATATTCATACAATCGAAGTCAATATACTCGAATCATCTCGAATATATTAACATCATTCGGTTGCAACAAACGTATCGATATGCTTACGTCTGCTCGTTGTGAAATGATACCGATTCATATCGTCGAAGTCATTGGGGAAAGAAACGATTCTGATTAAACTTAAGTATATGTTATACTTTTAAAGTTCCGATATATACTTGCTCACGTTACTTGCTCTTCAGTTTCAATATTGATTTATTAAGTTAAGTTGAATTTAACTATTTGTAAGAATTATATAAGATTGATTTTCATAAATCGTAATAAAAATATATTCAAACGTTTTCTTGTAAAGTGATTATTAATTAGATATTAATTATCAATTACAAATTATCAATGATATTATCTGATTTTTCTCGGAGATATTTATATTAATTACGAATGTTGTTACATGTTTTAAAAATATATAAAGTAACATATTCATACTATAATACTTTCAGAAAATATCTATATCTACATATATTATTTGTAAGTACTATTAATTATTTAATTATTGTGGTATTGTATTAATTCTATTCCAAAGAAATCATTATCATCGAATCAGTCATAATTCAAGCACATTTGTGTCGTGACAATACGTAGGTAATTACGAGTGTCAATTAATCGGCGTATTTAGTTATCTATTTCGTATCTGCTATTATACCAAGTAACACATGGTGCCATACTGTAAATTGTCATCGTGTAAATTGTAAAACATAAATGAGCCTTGGAACCGTGTGGCACCGCCGAGCGTGCTGCGTTGAATCAAAAGAGTTCACGCCGTGCTTGATACATGCGGCACGTGTGTGTGTGTGTGTGTGTGTGTGTGTGTGTGTGTGTGTGTGTGTTGTGTACGACCAATTGCAGACGATATTGCACGACAGAATGCTATCTCGCTCTCGAATCGCGAAGATCGACGATGGGACGAGGCTGGTGAAATCGCCTGTTATAGTTATAGAGCGTCCCCGCGCGCCGTTCTATTCGCGCCACGATCTATCCTTTTCTGTACCCCCCCTTTTTTCTCTTTCCTTCTCCCTTCATACTATTAGGGTTAATTAGCACGCGTAAGCGAGAAATCGCAATTGGAGCAGGCGAACGTACGACGAGCCAGCAGTAGCAGCAGTAACAGCAGTAACAGCATCACTCGCTCTCTCTACTCGACTTTCCACAAAATCGTCCTCGCTGGACTACGCGCATATGTCGTCATTCCTCCTCTCTTTCTCTCGAGCGACCATTGAAACCGGTCTAATTTCGATGATTTCAATTCTTGAGGCTACATATATGGAAGAACGGAGCTGTTGCGATATAACGAAAATTTGCGGTATAGCGTAATAAAAGAATGCAAGTGTCATTTGTGACATTAATTATCACGCATGACAACAAACGTGAGGAGTAGCTTTTTTCTACTTTTTCCGGGAAAATAAATGAATATTATGAAATTTGTTCTGTATAAAAATTGTTGTTATTCTTTTTAATAGAAACGTAAGTTGAAATTTTTGCTTATAAGCAATTTATTAACAGAACTTATTATTATATGTCAATAATCTTAAGTCGTTTTTATGTGTCTGGTCATATCGAAGCTTGAATTTATCGAAAGTATGCCGTGGCTATTATTGAATATAGTCTCGGTACCTTCATTCTAAAGCTATCAACGGTTATATTGTCAATTTAAATCATACTGGCGATTTCGTGCGGGATAACTGACGTGTAGGACTTGTTTATAACTTCTTTAACACTTTCCATCTTTCTTTGTAGCGGTTAGCAATGAAAGAAGAAATCGCGGAGGTGCAACGGAATTACATAAGACGCGGAATGCAGATGCACAATGCATCTTGCACGAGCATGCGTAATAAATCTTAACTTCATGATCCCAAAATATCTTTTTATTATAATTTTATTAGATGAGATACGAATGTATCTTAATACATTCGGAATATTATACTTTTCGTAATAATTTCAAAAATTTGCGTTACCACCTGCATATCGTTACCATATGACGACTGCGAAAATAGTATCTGGTTAATTCAGTTGCGTAAAGGTAGTTAAAATCCGAACGAATTAAATCCGGCGGATTAATATTTTCTGCAAAAGTTATAAAATCATTTAGAATCTCGCGTCATCAGCCACGAGAGATACAGCCATTGTGACTCAGCTACCATATATCTCGTGTACGCAACATTGACGAATAATTTATCGGCGACTGACGCAAGGATAGAGGATTATCGACGAAGAGGTGTACGCACATGCGAAAGATATTGCCGTGTAAGAAACGTTTAAAAGCGGGATAAACAGATTTTTTTCTTTTTTGCGAAGAACGAGGAAGGCGAGAGTTCGCGGATGTTTTTCGATCGAGGACCTTGAAATGTAATCACGATTGCGACAAGAATGCACAATTATTTAGCGACGTTGTGATTATATTAACGTGTGATTAAACGCATGAAAGAATTATTTTCCAATAAGATTTTATCGGTGGTCTTGAGCTCGCGCGCAGATATACAGGTACAATACATACATGAGCGTGTTATCGTGTATGCACATTTGCAGTATTGGTCAGAAGGCGACGGATGTGGTTGCTTCGATAGAGAAATATATGATAGAGAAATAGGCTGCTATATATATACACGCAGAAAATTTTTCTCGTAAATACAAGTATACACGAACAAAGTAAATACCATACTAATCTTGCACGGCTAGGATATAGTCATAATATGCAAAAGATTTCAAGAAAGTATAGGAAAATTTAGAGAGCAAAAAATAAAACTATACGCAGAAGTAAATATTTCCATCAAGTATGGGACTTTCGAGAGCGCGTTTTACTACGTTAATTTAAAGACGAATGATTCAATTATATCTTGTCCGATTGTGTCTTATTCCGAATATCGCTGATGAACAAAAAACATGTCTGTTGCAGTCATGTCAAAAAACATAAGTTGAATAAGTTGCCGTTATAGGCTGTGGCGGTCACCTGTCCGCCACGTGCGAACTTAAGAACGCTGTAGGGACCCTGCCGAGCTGCCCTAGATATAAAGGTCGATGTTGAATTTTAATCACGCGAGAATGTATCGGCGATGTGCCGCGTAGCGGGCGCGAGCCGAATCCTCTCGCCGCGCGAGCCCACGTTGCCGCTCGCGCCGCGCGCCTTCCGTCGTCCACGATCGCGGTTATACTATCGCATTTCTATGAAGAACATAGACTATTGCCAGATACGCAACGAATATTTCTATACAGTTCACAATAAGTACCATTCTAGATTATATTTTTCCTATACTGTCTTAAAAAACAACGCTCAATCCAAGACATGTGATGTTGGCAATTCAAGCTACAACGTCGAATATACACATACTAGTATGGGACTTTTTTTACTGTTCTCATATTTCCTTGTTAGTATGGCAAATTTATTTACTTTTAGGTTACAAGATGTATCTGATCAAACTATTACTTTTCTATTGTCATATATTAATTTCCGGTTGAATACGCGTATATCTTACCGGTACCTAGCAAATCTAGTAAATTTTATTATGAGTATTCTACATTATTCGAGAAAAATTTTCTGCGTGTATATATATATATTCACTCTTTGCATTTTGCGTAAATATATGCCGTTTAACCTTCTTCTTCTAGTGAGAGCTGTATTAAAGAGATTTAGAGAGATTTTAATATTAAACGTCAGAGTTAATTATCGCGGTTAATAATTAATACTGGCTAATGGCTAATATTGTTAATTTTACCTCAAATTTTATCGTCCTTACACTTTCTTCTTACTAGAAAAAAATAAAAATTACTGCTAGCAATAAAAAGATTATAGAGATAAAAAGCAGTGTTGCAAGCAAGATTAGAGAATTTCCCTCAATTTCAGAATTTCCGCTTGGGACGAGGAGCCAATATTTGCTTATCTTCTCTGTCGAATGGAGATTCCGGAGAGAAGTGAGTTAAACTTTGCGTGCTCACATTTTCGGCTCGTTATTAACCTGCTTTCTCTTAAACGCTGATGGCCGTGTCGCGTCGTCGCCTGTAAATTCTATCGCTGTCAGCGTTGACCGTAAATAAATGTTAAACTTTTTCTTAGGAATATCTTATCTTATCCCTTCTAAGCTTGGCTAAGCCAGCTTCAAGCATTCGCGTCGTCTATAACATCAATTTATTTCATATTTAGTTATTGCAAATGATAATGATAATGATTCGTTTATTTAGCATCGTCCGTGATTTTGGAGCGGAATAATAAATGTAGGAAGTACATTCAAACATTTTCAATATTTTTTTATTAATATATTAGAATTTTAATTTTAAACGATGGTAAAAATTCTGTATTAGTTAAAACGACGTAAGTATGAAAATTATCTGTCAATTATCAAATCTTGATCAGTATATAAAGAATCGACATCTGTGTGAAAAGTAATTTATTCAAACATTGCTGAAAGAATAATTTAGACCTACTTACAAGAGAAAAATTTTCGAAAAAATTCTCAAATTTCTTTTTTGATGAACACAGAACTCAACATAATGGAAGGGCTGTATTGAACGATGACGATTGAGTCGATATGAACGCGTTCGTTCCGCGCAATTTGCGTTCTGGCCGGCCGCGGCCGCTGCGTCGGTCCGCTGTTGCTAATTACGAACGGAACGATAAGAACGGGGCCTGAATTAAACGGGAACGAGGTAGCATCGCGCTCGCACGTACGCGAGTTACACTTTCGCATGCAATTGCTACTCCGCGCCGACTCGATTTATCGAGCTTAGCGTGTGACGGTAAATTAAACAAATTATCGTTAATTTGTGATCCCTCGAATGGACAATCGCTTAGTTTAGCAAATGAGATTCAGAATAAGTAGGTACTTCTCGGTAAAAATTGTCAAAATTATTGCAGTAGGTCAAGGTGAAAATGTGAAAATTTCAGCGAGAATGCCCCATATGTATTTTGTTCATGCTCTAAGTAATAATTTAACGTGTAAGTTATGCAATTTTTTGGAATAAACCCAAATTTTTATTTAATGATTATTTTGATTAGAGATCTTTTTTTAGAACATGTTTTTTTCACTATATCAATGTTTTCAGTTATCAATGTTATTCGGTTTATCAATGTTTCTTTTACATTGGAAAGGAAAGACTAAAGAGAAATCGTGTATACCTTTTCGTCCAAAATATCTCTATATATAGAAATTTGTTGGAATTTTAATTAACATATATGTGGACAAAATATGTAGATATCAGGAAGGAATAATAACGTTTCATAAATATATATAAACAAATACTAGAAGCAACAAATCAAACGTGGCAGAAGTAAAGTCTTGATGGAAAATCCTAGGTTGCGGTCAAACTTGATCCTGAGAGTCCGCCATTATCGCGCTTAGATTTAGAAAGAGAGGAAAGGAAGAGACTAGACGTCGTCGAGGGGAAACATCGTCGGGCAAAAGGCTCGAGGTGGTCAGGAAGGGAGGAGGTTAGTTGGAGCGAGGTGCAAAAGGTGAAAAACAGTTTGCCATCAGCATAACCGGTTCCACGTATCTCCGAGCGGGTCTCGCGCTCCTCTCTCTCTCTCTCTTTCTCTGTCTCTCTCTCGTTCTCTCTCGTTCTCCGGAGACTCGCCCGATCCGGCCAACGGGGTTTCGTCCGCAGGGTCGCTCGCTTTCTTGATGATAGTCGAGTACTGGCTACCGGTAGCGGGTGTTTTTATACAGTTAAAGACATTATCTCGTCTCTTGCCCTAAATTCTGTTGACTAGTCATGGGTCATTTCGCAGCTTTCATCTTCTTCACTCTAAACTCACGAATAAATCATCACATTCGCTTTACTTCATCTTCTCGAAAGCAATGACTTTTCAACGTTGTAACAAAAAAAATGCTTTCCCGATGGTTTAATTAAATAAAATTCCATGTGGATTCTATATTTTAATTCGAATTGTTATCCATTTAGTTACGCTTCTATACATATATATTACAGACCTTATATTTATTTATAATAACCTATTATATTCGCAATTTTTATTTTCAAAAATAAAAAATAATACAAACTAAAACTTGATAAATTTATAGCGAAATTAATTGCTTGTGTAAATAAATCTATCAGTATCTTCAAAATCTCAATAAGGGCGGAATAAATACTTGTTGTTCAAACGATAAAATAATTAGTAAAATTCTGTCTCTTTGCACTATATACTTTGACGGTCGTTTTACGGTTCAATCAACACTTTGTGGACAATGAACTTTTCTGTTTCAGATTCGGGTTTCAGAACGAGAAAGAGGATACGGTTAAATAGGACAGGGATTCAGCGTTCCAGCTGAATCGTCCGGGCGGTGATCGGGAAGACGCGTCGGGGGAAGACCAGCAGGATGACAACGATACAGAATTGCGGCGGCAGTTCGTCAAGATGCGCGAAGCGTGCCTTCGTCTTCGTGTTTGCCTGGGGATTGCTGATGATCGCGGCGGTACAGTTCCGTCACTTGGAGAACAGGGCTTTGCGTCAAGATGGTAGTCCTACCGGCGAGGATGGCATCGGTAACCCGGTGGAAGCCGATGGCATCAGCAACGATCGAGGTGCAAGCCAGGGTTTTTCAGGGAGCTTGAGTCTGTCCCGATATCTCTTGCAAAGGTCGTCATTGGGCGATCTTACCAATTCTGGCGGTAATGGCGCCCTGTTGACCACCCTGACTACTCTTAGAAACCGTTTAGAAGCGACGACGAGTCCGTTCGAGCTGGAACCGTTGCTGGATAAGAGACCTGCCAAGACCGAGCAGCAATTGATCGAAGAGATCGCCGAGAGAATACCGAGTCTACCGCTAAGCGATTGGTCGAAAAATAGCAGACTGACAAAACGGGGCAACGAGAGCTGTGCGAAATACCCACAGATCTACGATCTGGAGTTTAACAATATCTATTGGCAAACCCTGCGAACCAGCAACGGCACTTTCCAGTTTTTCGGCGCGTTCTACGACAATCGGAAATTATCCAAGATCGGGCCGGCGGTGAGGATCGTTGGCATGATCGATCGGATTGAACCGATCGTGAAGACGTATTGTCAGTTATGGTACGAGGGCGAGAGCGAGCCCAAGATCATCGAGACGCTCGAATACAAGTACATTTGGTATCCTAAATGGGGCAATTACAAGCAGGGCATTTATCAGCCATACGTGATAGCATGTAGGGTGCCGCCGCAAGCGTATGGCAAACCACCGTCGTCCGTCTCCATCGTGGAGAAGCGTTGCGACACGGCCACCAACCATCTCCGAGTGATTTATAACAAGCCCGAGCGCAAGAAAGATTTTGCGGTGTGCGTAAAGGGTCTGGACTTTCTGCACGAGGATCTATCGGTCCGACTGGTCGAGTGGATCGAACTCATCAGCCTACTGGGTGCCGACAAGATCTACTTCTACGAGCTGCAGGTGCATCCGAACGTGACCAAGGTGCTGCGGCATTATCAGCGTCTGGGTATAGTGCACGTGACCCCGTTGACCCTGCCGGGCGGACAGCCTAACGTGCCCGCCTTCCAGCACATGTACCTCACGAAGAAGACCAATCACAAGCGGCAGAACGAGCTGATACCCTACAATGATTGTCTGTACAAGCATATGTACGAATACGAGTATATCGCCCTGTTGGACGTCGACGAGGTGATTATGCCCGTCAAGGACGCGACCTGGCAAGAGCTGATGCGTCGGGTGTTGCCCAAGGCCCTGCAAATACGGAACGAGACCCGCGCCTCGTATAACGTCAGAAACGTCTACTTCCTCGACGACCTACTGCACTCTCACGGTTACTTCAAGGACATACCCAAGTAAGTAAGGTTTCCACTTTCACGCCGCGCAAATCGACCGTCCGTGAAGGGAACGCGAAAAGGTGCTGGATGGCTCTCGCACCTCGCGCCGCCGGTTGTCGGCGTATCGTATCACGATTCACGACTCTGTTTTAATTCGTCTAATTGTAAAATCGCGACGGAGGAATAGAAAATTCGATAATCGATTGAATATGTCTATCTTTTTGTGATAATTGCAAGAGGTAAAATATGCAATTCGTGCTGAGGTAAATATGTGTATGTTCTAATTTTCGTTTTAATATTAATATCGCTGAAATAATTAACTTTTAGAATGTGAAAGACTTGGATTGTTATAGTTTTGCTACAAGAAAAAAGTGTTTCCACATTTATCTGAAGTCTATCCATATATATTATATGGACATGTACACACACACACACACACACACACACACACACACACACACACAC
>NW_020223197.1:0-4488 GCF_003070985.1 Temnothorax curvispinosus | reverse complement strand
AAACTCGCAGCGCCTCTACGACTTCTCTAATGAAGCATCGCGCAACATCCTCCCCTTTTTATAACGAAAATTAAATTGCTCAATATAAACTTATAGGGTATAGCTCAAACAAAACTATCGCGATTATTCTACAATCGATGAGACTAACCTTTGGTGTACTAACACATAAATCAAAATTCCAATTTAAACCTCTCTACTTTCTCTGATTAACACGTCGGTTTCCCTAATTGTTGATAATGTAATCTTCTCGGCGTGTTATGTTGGCGACTACTTTGTCGCAAGGGTTCCGGTTGTTCAGCCGGCGCTGGTTCTTTATCCGCCTCCTGCCGCGGCTGATCTTCATTAGCTACTGTTCCCCAATCATCTTCATCTTCATCGTCGTCTTCCATCGTTCGTCTGGTTGATTCCAGAAAACTCCGGTTGCGTCGCAACAAGCCTCCCGGGTATCGTACGTCATACGACCTTGGTTCAGTACGACGACGTACAACAGTGCCATATGCTTGCTGGTCCTTTATCCACACCAGTTCACCCGGCATCAATTCTGGTAGCTCTCGCACTCGATGTCTCTTGTCGTACTGCTGTTTGCTGCGAAACTTTCCCGCCCATAACTGCTGGCGGTACGCTTTTAGATCAGGCCATTTGGGTGTTAGTGTCATCGCCGAACATGGCACCGGCGTGCAAAGTTTTCTTCCCATGAGCAATTCACACGGGCTGCTGCCTGTTTCCAGAGGAGAAGTACGATATGCCAATAAACCAGAGTAGGTTCTGTTTCCTTCTCCAAGATGCGCTTGACTGTTTTTACTGCCGCTTCAACTTTCCCGTTGCTCTGTGGATATCTCGGGCTGCTTGTAACTATGGCAAACCCGAAATTCTCGGCAAACTGCTTGTATTCCTGGCTGCTGAACTGCGGACCATTGTCTGAGCGTACCTGCTCTGGAATTCCGTGTCTCCCAAATATATCCTTCATCTTCGCGATCGTGTTTGCTGCTGTAGTTGATGACATGTATACGACCTCTGGATACCTAGAGAAATAATCAACCATCACCAGATAGTGTCTTCCTTCTCTTTCACAGAAGTCTACTGCTACTTCCTGCCATGGTCGTTCAGGTGGTTCTGTCACTATTAGAGGTTCCTTGGTTTGCAAACGATGTTCCAAACATATGGTGCACTTCAAGCAGCGTGCTCGCACATCTGCATTGACTCCTGGCCACCATACAGATTGCCTGGCTCGTCCCTGACACTTCTTCTCTCCTAAATGACCCTGATGTATCCTCTCAAGCACCTCGTTGCGTAGACCTTTTGGGATATGTATCCGCGTGCCGCATAGGAAGGTCCCATCTGGTGTCACCGTCAGGATACCTTTTTCCTCGAAATATGGTAATAGCTTCTCTGGTACATCTCTGCGATACCTCGGCCATCCTTCTCGTACATATTTCAAAACTTCTTGCATGACCATGTCCTTGTCTTGCATCTCACGTATTTTGATCGCAAATTGGTCGGACATCCGTCTCTTAACAACTGCTTGTACGAACTTTTCGATGCCGTCATCACACAAGCAATCCTCAGCGTCACGGGCATCTGACAACGGTGCCCGCGAGAGTGTATCCGCAGTCATCAAAGCTTTCCCTGCAACATACTCAACAATATAAGCAAAACGCATTAGTCTCATTCGAAACCGTTGTAATCTCGGGGAGAGATCACTAATAGGCTTGGATCCCAGAATCGAAATCAATGGCTTATGATCCGTCCTTAAGACAAGGTCTGGTGCTCCTATGATGAACGCTGCAAACTTCTCACATGCCCACGTTAATGCTAACGCCTCTTTTTCTATTTGAGCGTATCTCTTTTCAGTTTCGGATAGAGCTCTAGACGCATAGTAGACTGGCCTCCAATCTTCTTGTTCTTCATCGAATTGCTCCAGGACTGCTCCTAATCCATACGACGAAGAGTCTGCCGAAATTCTTGTCTTCTTATTTGTGTTAAAAAGAGCGAGCGCTGGGGCTTCGATCAATCTTTTCTTGACCTCTTTGAAGGCCTTTTCCTGTGGTGATTCCCACATAAACTCGACGCTATCCTTCAACAGTTTTCTCAGTGGTTTGGTGATATCCGCAAGATGTTCTATAAACTTCAACTGGAAATGGACCATTCCCAAAAACCTTTTCACCTCCTTAGTGTTGGTTGGCCTCTTCATGCTGGTTATAGCTTTCACTTTCTCAGGATCAGGCTGCACGCCTTCATCCGCTGATACAATGTATCCCAAGAATCTTACGCGCTTTTGTCTGAAGACACACTTATTTTTGTTTAACGTAAGACCTGCCTCTGATAGACGCTGCAATACAGCACGCAGACATTTATCATGTTCTTCAAGAGTTCTTCCATGAACAAGAACGTCATCCGATAGGTTCACCACATTTTGTAGTCCATCCAATACTGTAGACATACTTTCTTGAAAGTGCTCCGCGCTGGGACACAAACCCATCGGTAGTCTATCACTGCAGTAGCGACCAAATGGCGTGATGAAAGTAGTTACATGTCGGCAACATTTGCATAAAGGCACCTGATGATATCCCTTGTTCGCATCAAGAAGGGAAAACCAGCGGGCTTCTCCTAGTTGAGCAAGGTTTTCTTCAACACTCGGCATGATGTGACGGTTTCTTACAACGCATTTATTGAGTTCAGTGTAGTTTATGCAAATCCTCACATCTTTCTTGTTGGCCTTGAGCACGGCAACCATCGGTGCGCACCATTCCGTCGGCTCGACGACTCGACTGATCACGCCCAACTCTTCCAACCGTTCTAGCTCTTCTTTGACCTTGTGCATCAGATGCAATGGAACTCTGCGAGGTACTGATACTGCATACGGTTTGGTATCTGGTTTAAAACAAATGTGGTAAGGTTTGCACTTTCTGAGACATCCTAACCCTTCAAATACATTACTGAATTCACTTTCAGGTTTGTCGTTACTTACTTCAGCAATGACCATGTCTATTACCCAGTCTAACATGCCTAACGCTCTAATGGCCGGACGGCCTAACAATGGCTGCATGTTCTCCTTGACGACATATATGTGGTCAATAGCTGCTTTATTCCTCCACTCTATTTTAACCTGCAACTTACCCAGCACGTTGAGAGGTATTGAGTCTCCCACTTGCAGTCCTTTACCTGCGTTTGTCAATGCAATGCCGACTAGATGCTGCCTATAGAGTTCTTCACTTATCACCGTCACGTCAGCTCCAGTATCTACCTTGACTGATACGTCCTTTCCGTTGATGCTTACTTGCGCCATCCATGGCGGTTCGGAGTGCGCTGTCTTCGTCCTTATTCTATCTATGTTTCTTTGTTGCTTCTTGTCTTCGGTATTCTGTGTTTTGCTTTGTCCCTCTTTTTCTTTTTTTATTATTGCTTGTACGCCGCCCAAGTAGAGATCTTCTTTATCGTCTTCTTTTTCTGCTTCATTCTTACTATCATTTTTACTCACTTCATGTACTGCTTTCTTTCTGCACATCGCCGCCCAATGTCCTGTCTTTTTACAAATATTGCATGCAGATTGTCTGGCTGGGCACGAGGAAAATGCATGTTGCGGTGTCGTGCCGCATCGGGTGCACCGTTTCGCCGTTGTTGCCTCGTCCTTCTTATGCTGTCGCTGGAAGCCTTTCGCGTACTGTTTGCCACGTGTTCCGCGGGAACTGCTGACTCTGTCGAGGTTAGCTGCTACCTCCGTTCCTCTTAAGACTGCCTGTTGTGTTCTGACCTCTTCTTTTGTTCGTACTTTCATGACAGCCTTCTCCAGCGTGAGCTCAGGGTCACATTGCAATATTTCTGATAGCTTTTGGTCCTGAATGCCTGCTACAATTTGGTCTCTAATAAGTTCATCTTTTAATGTGCCGAAATTACATGTTTCCGCTAAACGATAGAGATCTGCGATAAAGTCCTCTACCGCTTCCTCGTTTTGTTGCGTGCGTCTATTGAATCGTGCTCGTTCTAATACTATATTTACACGAGCTCCGAAATGTTCTTCAAACTTTTTATGTACTATCTTATAGCTTTTTGCTTCTATATTACTGAGTTTAAATGATAACAGAATGTCTTCTGCACGCGGTCCCATTAAGTATACAAATTAATTAACTTGCGTCTCCTCTGACTGATTTGCAATGCCACTGCCTTGTCGGTATCGTTCCCATCTCGTGGACCATCGCTGCCAATCCTCCGATCGGAAACTGAAATTTGGCGGAGGAGGTAATTGCACGGCTGCCGCCACGTATATCGAGGGCTGTGAGCTGCCGCCTTCACCGCCCGGCATCGTGTCGACTTAACCTCTCACACGGATCTTGCACCTTTCTTCGCTGCTTTGCGATTATGCACTTGACTTTGATTGTCCCTTTTCTTCGTTACGGGTTCGCACGTTACCACGCTGCCACCATGTTGTGCTTTCGGGTGCAAGGAATATCTCGTGTATTGTATAAAAAGACTTTATTGCTCGTCACGTGT
>NW_020223196.1:0-3999 GCF_003070985.1 Temnothorax curvispinosus | reverse complement strand
AAAAAGTGTTATAATTGTGGCGATACGAAGCATTTGGGCAAGGAGTGTCCGCACAAGGCGAAGGGATCGAAGTGCTATTCTTGCGGAGAATTTGGCCACATTGCGGCGAAATGTTCGAAAGGATCGGATGCACAAAACAAAGATGCTACACCGAAGAGGGTCGACATAGTACGATCACACGGCGACAAGAAGATATACAAGGATGTGAAGATTTTAAATAAAGACGTAACGGCAGTAATCGATTCTGGTAGTGATTTGCACTTAATGCGATCGAGCTTTTATGTACTAATCGGTGCTCCACAGATCCGGCCCGTAACAATGAAATTCAACGGCATGGGTATCACGGATTGCAGCACATTAGGAAGATTTACGGCGGATGTGACAATAGACGGTCTCACCCTTACGTTGGACATCGATGTAGTGCCTGATTACTTCACGACGTACGATTTTCTCTTAGGTGGCGAATTATCCGATTTCGCAGAAATCCATATACGAAAACAGAAGGCAACGTTGACGGAATTCGACAACGAAGAATCGAAGACCTCCACAGACGTGACGAAAGAAGAAACGGCGTGGTCAGAAGTTTTATGTGTCAACATTCAAGATGAAGAAGATGAAAAAGCGAAAGACGAGATTAACCTCGACCACATAGAAGATGTCCAGGTGAAGGAACGCGTGCGGGAGATGGTGCAAAATTATTGTCCCGAGAAGACAAAAGATAGTGGCGTGAAAATGCACCTGATACTTAAAGACGAGGTGCCCGTTCATCAGAACCCGCGAAGGTTATCAGCGGAACAACGAAGCATGGTGAACGAAATTGTTGATAAATGGATCAGCAAGGGGATAGCCCGTCCCAGTCGTTCGGAATACGCTAGTCCCATCGTGCTAGTAAAAAAGAAGAATGGAGAGCCAAGATTATGTGTCGATTACCGGCGTTTGAATCGGAAGATAGTACGAGATAGGTATCCATTACCATTGGTGGAAGATCAGCTGGACAGACTGGCAAGAGCTAAAGTATTCTGCACTCTGGATTTGAAGGATGGCTTCTTCCACGTGCCGATAGATGAGCCGAGTATTCATTATACATCCTTCGTTACGCCGGACGGACAGTTTGAGTTCCTGATGGTACCTTTCGGATTGAGTAATTCTCCAGCGGTGTTCCAGCGGCATATTAAAGCGGTGTTTCAGGAATTGATAACCAAGGGTACAGTGCTAACCTACCTAGACGATCTGATTATCCCAGCCGAAGGAGAGCAGGATGGTCTGCAGAAATTAGAAGAAGTTCTCAACACGGCACGCGATTACGGTTTAAGAATAAACTGGAGTAAGTGTAGTCTGATGACAACTCGAGTCGAATATTTAGGGCACATCGTAGAAGCAGGAACAGTCAAACCATCGGAGAAGAAAGTGTCAGCGGTGGCACGATTTCCTGAACCTACCTCGACGAAAGCAGTGCAAAGCTTCCTAGGGCTGACGGGGTATTTTCGCAAGTTTATCCCGCAATACGCACTCATGGCCCGACCTTTATCACAGTTATTAAAGATGGAGACGAAATTTATCTTCGCAGACGATCAAAGGAAAGCATTCAATCAATTGAAAACGGCGTTAACAACAAATCCTGTGCTGAAGTTGTATAAGGTAGGCGCCACTACCGAACTTCACACTGATGCGTCCCGACTTGGTCTGGGAGCCATTTTGTTGCAGAGAGACGGTGAGGACAATCAGTTACACCCCGTGTATTACGCAAGTTGGAAAACCATAGGAGCCGAAGAAAGATATAGTAGCTTTGAATTGGAAGTGCTTGCGATAATCAAAGCTTTACGCAAATTTCGAGTGTATCTGTTGGGTATACCTTTCCGAATCATTACGGATTGCAAGGCGTTTGTGCAAACAATGTCTAAGAAAAATGCATGTCCAAGAGTGGCGCATTGGGCTTTAGAACTGGAAGAATTCAACTATTCTGTAGAACATCGTTCAGGTACTCTAATGCGACATGCCGACGCACTCAGTCGCAACCCTGTTGAGTGTCTTATTCTCCGAGAAGCTGAAGACGCACTGACGGCGCAAGTTAAACACGCACAAACGGAGGATCCTGACATACAGCGAATTATGAAGTCTATGAGAAGTCAAGGCGATCAAGAGTTTGTATTACTAGACGAAATACTCTACAAGCGAAATGAAGGCGATCTTTTATTAGTTGTACCCAAATCCATGCAGACGGAGGTAATTCTACAAGTACATGAGCGGAGTCATTTTGGTTGGCGAAACACGGAATATCAGATACGGGCAGAGTATTGGTTTCCGGATCTACGTGCGAAGGTACAACAAACTGTCAGTAACTGTATCCGTTGTCTGTTAGCGGAGAGGAAACAAGGCAGAGCTGAGGGTTTTCTACGACCTCTACCCAAGGAAGACAAACCACTGGAGACTTATCATTTGGATCACTTGGGTCCAATCCCATCGACCAAGAAGGGTTACGGCCATATCCTGGTGGTGATAGATGCATTCACCAAGTTCGTCTGGCTATACCCGACCAAATCGACGACAACTGACGAGGTGATCACCCGACTAAGCAAGCAAGCGGTTATTTTTGGAAATCCCCGACGGATTATTACGGACCAAGGAACAGCATTTAGTTCACGTGCTTTCCGTGAATATTGCGAAGCAGAAGATATAGAGCACGTAATGATAACTACCGGTGTACCACGTGCTAATGGTCAAGTGGAGAGGATCAATCGCTCCATTATTGCCATACTAACCAAGTTGTCTTTGCAGAATCCAGCGGAGTGGTTCAAACATCTGAATAGAGTACAACAAGCGATTAATTCTTCATTCTGTCGCAGTGTTGGCATGACGCCATTTGAGTTACTGATCGGACGAAACATGCAATTGAAGGACGACCTAAAATTACGGGAACTCCTTAAAGAAGCGACTATCGAGACTTTTAGTCAAGAAAGGACAGAACTACGACGCAAAGCCGGGGAAAGCATCTTGAAGATCCAAGAGGAGAACCGAAAGACTTACGATCGTAAGCGCAAGGAGCCATTTAAGTATCGAGTTGGAGACGTCGTGGCTATTCAACGGACAGAGATGGGGCCCGGACTCAAGGTGCGACCGAAGTTTTTGGGGCCTTATAAAGTGAAGTCTGAGCTGCGAAACGACAGGTATATCGTTGAGAAACTAAGCGAGTGTGAGGGACCCAACCGTACGAGTACCTCCGCTGACCATATGAAGCCATGGCCGAAACATCGAGGGATAGACTTAAACATTGACGAATTGACGGACTATGACACTGAAGACTATATCCAAGCATCGGACGGCATCGAGGTCGATGCCGGTTGTCGAATGGCCGAGTGTGGGAACCGGGAATTTTCCGCGGTTGGCAGCGCCGAGAAACCGGAAGAAGAAGCGAGCTTTGAGTAGAGAGGAGAGGGGAGAGTTAGTTGAGAAGGAGAATCTTCCGTGAACGGTCACGCCATTGCGCTTTTATCTGTATCGAATAAAGTCTCTTTTACCAGTGAACTTCGTATCCTGATTTCGGATCCTACATATATTTAGAATAGGTGCTCCTATCGTCGTGTCACGTCGTGTCTAAGATAGGTTAAGATAGGTTATATTTCTTTCTTATACGGGTGCGTTTCGACATTCACTGGCAGTACTGGCAGTACTGTAGTCGTCGTTCCGTTATTCCAGCCTGAAAGTAACACAGCAATATAGAAACGCTCCTGCAGTTCTACTCAATGACGTCATATCGTCAGTACTTACAGTGAATATTGAAACGCACCCCAAGTTTCACGCTTTTCAATAATTTTCTTTTGTGCAGGGAGAAAGAGCAAGTTGTTTCACTGTCATATCAGCGAACCTGCTGGTCCATTTCTGAATATGTCTGAGGTAAATTCAGTTTTTTTATCTCAAATAAATTACAAATATCCGTCGACCCTAGTACTGTTACTTAAGGGGATGCTGGAGCCGTAGCCGAACTCGATCGGCGTCGGTAAA
>NW_020223195.1:0-4449 GCF_003070985.1 Temnothorax curvispinosus | reverse complement strand
TGACGCCGCGCGGCTTTGTTATCGTTCACGGCCTTTACGACTCCCGCCGCTTCGCCGGCCAGAGAACCGAGAACTCCCAACAACGGTAGAATCGGCAATACACCGCCTCGTTTCGCTGTTGGAAGTATCCGTTTATTCGTTAGCTTTTTTTTTTCACCGTTTTCGATTTTTTCGTTTTCAAGCCCATTCCGAGCTTCGTCTTAGCCTTCATGGTCGCCCAGACGGCTGTAGCGGCAGCTCTCTCCCCGAGAGTCGAATCTCTTGCGGTAATGCGTTTTCGCGCTTCCGCAGCGAGTATCTCGTCCGCCGCCTGTCTCTCGGTGAGATCGCGGTTACGCGAATAGGCTATGTCGTGCTCGCGACACGCCGCGTCCAATGGATTAATACCTTGATCGCCTCTCGCCAATCGTTCTTGTAAACGAGTTCCCGGACCGCAAAATTGATAGCTGGGAATGTGTAATTCGAACGGAAGTGCGTTTATCGCGCGATTTAACAGGCTTTCACCATTTTTTTTCGTTGACATTCGCCGCAATCCTTTATCATTAGCGCGAGACCGTCGATGTGCGTTCGCTGCCACGGTTGACTGTAATGTTCGTAACAGCGACGATATGCTTGAACCTCCAAATCCGCCTTTATATGTTCCGGAAGCTTGTCCCACACGTAGTGGACGTGATTGCCGCACGTTTGCAACAGAACGGCTTTCGGCACAAATTGCAGCTGTTCGGCGCTCAAACCGCGAATATCGGAAGGTCTCGACAGTACGACGAACATCTTTGCTACTGAGCGATTCGCGGTTCCGCTCGCCTATAAATAGGCGTTCGAGTCAGCCAGAGAGTCGGCAGTGTGGAAAGAAATGAGATTCGTGCGACAACCGTTGGCGATTCGCGTGACCAATTGCGACGACAGATTATCGCGTGACCAATTGCGACGACAGATTACGGTCAATGGGGGGCAACGTAGAGAAACGCAAGCACGGTACGACGTTACCGACTACTATACGCGCGATTATTTGCGGACCCTCGAATTGCGGTAAAACCAACGTCTTGATAAGCTTGCTGGAAAGTCCACACGGCGTACGTTTCGAAAACGTGTACGTATACTCGAAATCGTTGCAACAGCCGAAATATCGATATTTGGAGAATTTGTTGACATCGATCGACGAAATTGGCTATTTTACGTTCTCCAATAACAGTGACGTCATTCCACCGAGCGACGCGCGTCCAAACTCGATCTTCGTCTTCGATGACGTGGCGTGCAATAAGCAAGACGCGGTGAGAGAGTATTTCTCAATGGGCAGGCACTCGAGCGTCGACTCCTTCTATCTCTGTCAGACGTACGCGAGAATACCTAAACATCTGATACGCGACAACGCGAATCTGCTGATCCTGTTCAAACAGGATGGTACCAATTTGAAACACGTCTACAACGATCACGTAAATACCGACATGCCGTACGACGAATTTTGTTCGTTGTGCCACGATTGTTGGCAACAAAAATACGGATTCGTAGTGATAGACAAGGACAGCGCGCTTTCGAACGGTCGATACAGAAAAGGATTTAACGTGTTTGCGATACCGCAGAAGCGATCAGTCGTTGCCGATACCTCGTCGGAAGTGAAACGTTAGCGTTACAGAGAGAGAGAGATCGACACCCTGCTTTTTTCCGCGATGGCCGCGATCGACGGGAGCAAGATTATTAGCGAACGCGAGAAGGTCATAAAAGAGATTGCGAAGACGAGTGATTCGATTCGCAAAAAACTTCGCGCTTTGAAGACCGGTAAGATCGAGAAGGACATTGAGTTGGACACGCACTTTAAACCTCTCATTGGGCCGTTGAAAAAGATCGTTGACAACTCGAGCTTGATCGCGGTGAAAAAAGAGGAGCCGACGGAGAGCGACGCTGACGCGAAAATCGAACCGCTATCCGTTCAACAGCGCGGGCAGGAGGAGGAGGAGGATGCTACATCGAAGAGAAAGAAGAAACGATTGGACTCCTGGTCGGATCTTTCATTGACACCGCGTAAATCTAATCAATCGACAGTACTACCGATAACCTCTACACCGATAACCTCTACATCGATAACCTCTACACCGACGCAAACCGTGCAACGTACAAGTCCCGAATTTCTTGAAACCGCGAATGTTTTCGAAACCACGGATGACTCGATCAGGAAAACTGTTCATAAACGATTGAAAACGTCGGAGGGTCGACAATGGTTTATAGAATCGTTGGAAGATCACTTGGGTCCAATGAGCCGAATTTACATCGCAGAGGCTTTGAGCGCCTATCCAACGATGGACATAGCGTACGGCGTTTATTTCGGCAATAATGAATTGATGCTCGGTAATAAACGTTTTGACGTGGACAAAGCGGATAACATTTATATCGACGGCGTACGATACGCCGGCACACCCGGTATTTACGAGTTGATCTTCAAGAGAATACCCGATTACGATATCTACACGAAAGACGATATGCAAAAGTACAAGAGCATACTGTTGGCAACGAGTGCTCATAAATTCCAACACGATCCTAACAAGCGACTAAAGGGCAACGTGGGATACAAGTATACACAGGTAATCGCACCGTTGATGTTGACCGAATCCAAGAAGAAAAAATCCGGAAAGGGGTTATCCATGCCTCGCGCAATGACGCTAACCAACAATAAGATTGACTACGTGCATTGGGACGACCCCAACGAGCTGGTGGATCGTCTGCGATTGCTCGACGCTTCGCGCCACGCCGGCAACAATGCCCACGACAACGAGATCATGTCGATCATCGAGGAACTTCGCGAAGCCGGGCTTATTATAAATTAAACCATGCGACGACGATCCGTTCAATCAGCGTCGAAATGCCGATCAACAAATTTGGATTGTTCGAACACAGCGGAGACGCGACGAATGCCATTTCGTACCATCGGTGGAATGAGAAATTTCGTGCGCAATAACGCTCTGTGCCGCGCTGCCACAGACTTTGACGCAAAGTCGCACAAGATTTGTCGCGTAGCGCAACCTGAGACTGATGGTGACGCGGTTAACAAACTGTACGTTGATCAATTCTTTAAAATGTTGAGCAATCAACGAAAAGAATCAGACGAGAAGCTGACTGCGTTCGAGAAGGATCTGCAAGCGTTACGGACTGCGATAAACAAGCTTCGACGTGCGAATATCGTTGAATCAGACGCGACAACCAACAACAACAACAACAACAACAACAATGGACAAACGGTACAGCAGAAACGATTATCGAAAAGCGACGAGTGAAGAGAAGCAACGGTTGATTAACGACGGCGAGGAACAGCAACGAACGATTCGAGAACGGTTGTCGGACGGCTGTTCAACGGTTCGAGAACGGTTGTCGGACGGTTGTCGAACGGTTAAAAAACAGCTTAAAAACGATTACGAGCAATTTAGAAACAGCTGCGAACTACGCGGAGACAGGAAAGGCTACAAACGGCTAGAGAACGTCGACGACGACGACGAATGGAATTAAACGGCTGACAAACGGCTAACGAGAAGTTATAAACGACAACAAAAAAAAACGACATCGCTAAAATCCGACGGACGTAAAAATATCGAGAAGCAACAACTCGTCGAAGAACTGCACGCTCCGGCGAGAAGAAATTTTCCCCGAAGACACGTCATAGTGCGGGGGTACGATGACCTGTGGCAGGCTGACATCGTCGAGATGCGTCCGTACTCACGTTTCAACGGAGGCTACCACTATATACTTACCGTCATCGATGTGTTGAGTAAGCACGCGTGGGCCGCGCCACTCAAGGGTAAAGGCGGAAGCGAAACAGCTAACGCTGTCGCAGAGATCATTCGACACAGCGGGAGGTGCCCTAGTAACCTACAAACCGATATGGGGAAGGAATTTTACAACGCCGACGTGCAACGTCTCGTGAAGAAACATGGCATCAATCATTATTCCACATATTCGGTATTAAAGGCATCGGTCGTCGAACGATTCAATCGCACGCTCAAGAACGACATGTGGAAGATGTTTACGCTCAATGGAAATTACAAGTGGGTCGACGCCTTGCCGCGACTCGTATCGGATTACAACGCGCGCAAGCATCGAACCATCGGCATGCGACCCGTCGACGTTACCCCCGCGATCGCCGAAAAACTCTTGGCTACCGTATACAGCGCGATAAAAATCGCGGGTCCGGCAAAATTCAAAGCGGGCGACTCGGTACGCGTCAGCAAATACAAGACGATTTTCGAGAAGGGTTACACACCGAATTGGACCACCGAGGTGTTTAAGATCGTTAAAGTGCAGCGTACCAATCCCGTAACCTATCTACTCGAGGACTATCGTGGAAAATCCGTCTCTGGAGGGTTCTACGAACACGAGTTGCATCGCGCGACTTATCCGGACGTGTATCTCGTGGAGAAAGTACTGCGCAGGAGGGGCGACGAGGTTTACGTTAAATGGCTGGGA
>NW_020223194.1:0-5066 GCF_003070985.1 Temnothorax curvispinosus | reverse complement strand
CCCCCCCCCCCGTGAGTGGGCTGTGGTCAATTGCAATGTGATCAATCAGACCCGTATCGTCTACAATTAGCATTTTTTACGTCTGAATATGTATTTTCTTACATATACGTACATTTATATTGACGTTTTGCATGTACAGATGTATTTTATGTTATTGATAAGATGTTATTTATTATTTGTATTTACATGCAGCATTTATAAAGAATTGTCTGTTATTTTTATTATATTGTTTATTGCTCTACAAATATCTTATAATGATAAATAGCTTACTAATAATATTATATAATATTATATTATATTTACAGGAAATAAAAATGGATTTTATTGATATATGGGAGTTATATTTTGATGAACAAAATGAAGATCAAGAAGAATATAATATACCATTAATTTGAGAGCGGCATGTAAAAATACAAAATTTTTATGAGGATGTTGTCAAAGCATATTCCTTAAATGGTAACAAGATTTCTTTGAATTATTATATATTATTTGACCAATATTACTTTAATTATATAAGGAAAATTGTTAATTATATGACATTATTTTATAATTATTTACTTTGATAATAAAACATTATTTTATTGCTGCATTCTGTTTATATTTCTTGTTGAACGTTGGAAACAAAAAAATTTTACGAAAGTATATAAATTACAATTAACCCTTCGCCCGTAATCTGGGTCGTAAATGGCACAAGCCAAAATTCAAAATAGAATACCGCCGAAATGAAAGAGGGGGGCTTGCTTTCCCTCGTAAAAAAAGTAGGTAGTGAGGAGAACTCATGCCCAAAGTTTCGTTGGAATTCGCCAGTGTGTGCTTGACCAGCAGCGAGTCAAAGTGCGTCCAGTGCCAATATTGACCCTGATTACGGACAGTGCCAGACTTTCGTGCAAGTAAGTAAAATTAATTTAACGTCATTTTCATGTTACTACAGTTATTTATAACTTATATAAGTGATATTTTTTTATGATTGTGTATATTATATATATAACCTCAAAATGTGAGTGGATGAAAACACGTGTAAAAAGAAATTACATGTATTTTCAGAGTACAATGGATGATCAAGCGACAAATATCAGATATTATTTACGAGAAAGACAATTTTATATAATTTTTTAATAAAATAATGTAAAAATTACGCTAAAAGTCTTATTTTTTTTTAACCCGAAAAACGCCATTTTCAATCCTCAGAATAATTATACTTTTTGAAAATGACCCATATACAGAATTTTTTTCTTGAAAGTACACATATTTAATTATAAAACCTCGTTGGAATTTTTCATTTTGATTTAAAATTCAATGAGATATGATTTTTTTAATAAAAATGGATTTTTATTAATTTTTTGCATAAAGAATTATTTATAAACAATTTATTTTATAACGAATCGCTAAATAAACTTTGGGATTATAAAATAGGATAATATACAAGTATTACAGATTTTTTTCAGATTTTTTGAACACTATTTACTAGGTCAAAATAACGACAGGACATTTACGACCCAGATTACGGACAATGCCAGTCAAATTATAGTTTACGGGCGAAGGGTTAATATTTTCATAACATTAAAAATTACGAATCAAATTTAAGAAACAAAATAGTAACAATAATCATATTTGTAAAGTATAAAATATTTTGAAAAAATCCTAATTACATAAAAAATGTTAATATTCTTGAAATATACCCTTAAAACACTGGTAAATATATGAATAAAATTTATAGAATATTAATTTGTTTTCCAGATTTTAAAACACATTTTCGTGTAGAAAAAATAACATTGAAACGGCTAGTTCAAGATTTTGGACCAGCACTAATTTTGGATCAAGGTCCTAATGAAATATCTCCTGACAAACAAATTGCAATGTCATTATGGTATTTTGGAAATCAGAATGTTTATAGGTGAGTAATTGTATGTATGTATATATGTATCCCTTTATTGCTTGTCCCCGCAGGGTTTGCAAGGCGTTTTTGAGGAACGGTCCCAAACCTTTACAAAATAGCCCGCTCCTCTCTTATCTGCATACATAAAAAATTTACATCACACATTTAACACAAACTTATCCTACACCCGTGGCGTTTTTCAGGGACGTACCCAATCCTTTACAAAACCTACCCCTTTCCTACGACCTGACCATTACGGTCAGGTACGACCTGACTCTTTACACTCTTTTTCCTCCCTCCCCTCCACGCCCTCTACCGTGATCTCATCCCCCATTCCTTTCTTTGGTCCCTCTCCTCACTCCGTCTCTACTCTCTGGCGTCTCCCTCTCCTTCCTCGCGTGACAGACCTTTCCCCTCGCAACAAATTTACACAATATAACTGGCGTTTTTCAGGGACGTACCCAACCCTTTACAAAACTTATCCCTTCCTAGCCCGACCTGACCATTACGGCCCTTTACACTCTTTTTCCTCCCTCCTCTCCACGCCCTCTACCCTGATCTCATCCCCCATTCCTCCCTCTCCTCGCTCCATTTCCACTCTTTCTGGCATCTCTCTCTCCTTTCTCGCGTGACAGACCTTCTCCCTCGCAACAAATTTACACAAATTTACACCTTTCTAACCCGACTTGACCATCGTGGCCCTATACACACTACATTACCTCCCTTCCTTCCACGCATCAAACTCCCCACCCCCTCATTTCCCTCCTTTCCGCCTTACTTTCGTCCTCCACTTCCTCCCCTGACAGGCTCTTTGCACCTTGCAGCCGCACCCTTCAGCGCAGCCACGGGAGCCGAATGCACCGTCTACCGTGCACATCACGGTGGACCACGGGTCCTTATGGAGAGAGTCATGGAGCCGGCGACGACCGGTCCAGCCGAGAACGAGCCCAACGAGACCGCCAAGTAGGCGACCGGAGGTAACGACCGGCCGTCGGAGATAACGACCGCGATAGCGACACGCGACAATAAGTTTAACGCGAGGAATTAGATTTGTATTACTGTAGAGACACCGCGGTCAGCGTTAGAATTAAGATTGTGGAAAAAATAAAGAGTTCAATGGTGATGGGTTAATAGTATAAGTATTAGTGTCCTAAATATACGCGTAGTAAGTAAGCAAAATAATGTGCGACAATAATGCATCGGAGGGGTCGCGAACAGGATGACCACGCGTCCCGCGAGTCGATGAGGGAACCGGTTCGAGAAAATACGAGCGGGGAGATCCCGCGCCGGAACTCGCGAGACCACCGCAGTCAAGCGATCGCAAATAAGATGACCATGAGGTCCGCGGGACGGTAACCGCACTGTCCCAAAAACTAGCAAACCGAGACCGCTCGACGGGAATTGACGGCGCGAACGTATTAAGAGGGTCGCGAACAAGACACCCGAGAAATCCGCGAGGTGATCGGAGCACCGGCTTAGGAACTAGCGAACCAAGACACTTGCACAGGAAGTTGCGGTACAAACACGTAAAAGGGAACCTGAATAAGACAACCATGAGAGTCGCGAAGTGATAGGATCACCAGGTCCGGAATACGCGAGCCGGAGCACTTCCCCAGAAAGTAGCAACGGAAATACGTTAAGGAAAGCCTAAACAACACAGGCATATAATCCGCGACAAAGTCCGATCGCGGAAACGGAAACTAGCGAGCCGGGGGTCACCGCCGGGAACCAGCGGCTGATTCCGACAAAGGGTCCCGAGAGACCCCGTAGATAGAGCCAACGCGATTCGTGCAGCGGTTCGGGAGAACGCGTGCCACGGATGACAGGCGGTCCGAAAGGACCTAGGGCGCACTCCGCGTAACGAAAAGACGCTCGCGGACGAGAAGGCGAACGTAGCATGCGAATACGACGCGTTAATTTGAAATTGCCAGAAAATACGGATAAATGGAAGTTAAATAATATAGTGGGCAGTTTTGGAGTGAAGCATTGTAATAATATTAGAAGAAAATATTCCAATGTGAACTTGCGATACATCGAGCGCAATGGAATGCAGATGTAAACTTGTTATTCGACAGCGTGCGGCGAAAACACGCAAAAACACAATTGGCGGAATGCGGAAGACAAATGTTATTCGAGCCGGGAACAAAAGGATCACGCGAACGAGCGTGGCAAGTCACGACGTCGGTCCGTGAGGAGTGGGGATGAAACGTCGCTAGGAGGAGCCGAACGGACAACGGCTCGAGGCAGTCGCTCGAAGGAGGCTCACGCGAACGGACGTATCCAACAAGCCTCTCGTAACAAACGGGCACTTAGCCGCGGATACATGTAACGCGAATTATAACTTAGCGCGAAACAAGTCTTGTAAATTCGAATAGCGGTATTGGTCATCGGGATTGTAAAGCCATCCTGAAACAGAAAAGTGATTGTATTATGATCTATGAATAAAAGATCAATAGTTTATATCAATTCAATTTCTATTAAATTCAAAGATATTTTCAAGGATTCAGATACTCACTTATCATACTACAGTGTTAATAAATTAAATAAATTTATCAAAGTTTAGAAGGATGCTCTTCCGACTTTTGCAACGAGTAATGTTGTCTACAAGATTTTTTGCCGGAATTGCGACGCATCATACGTGGGTCAAACCGGTAGACAACTAAAAACCAGAATATCTGAACATCGCAACCACATCAATAGAAATGGTTCCTCCCACTCCGTGATCACTAATCATAGAATTCAGAATGACCACAATTTTGATTGGGATAGCGTCGAGATATTAGATCATAAAAGATTCTACCACAAGCGACTTATTTCTGAAGGTCTATACATAAGACAACAGCGCCATAATTTGAATTTACAATCGGATACCGACTGTTTACACCACGCATACCTGTCTGTCATAAATAATGGTTAACCTTTGGTTTCCCCTTTTCGGCTGATTATTTTGTTTCTAATTACGTTTCCGACCGGCATACTTGTGACCCGCTTCTCACTTCGTTTTCTACCGACACGTGTGTGACTGCGATATTCTCGTTTCTGTTCCGAGATGTGCGACTCTCCGTATCCACACCGTTTTTCTACGACTTTTTAATTAATGCATATTGTATATATTGTATTTTTGACTGCTGCAGAACTTGAGGTGAGCTCTTTCCTTTCTTCTTTTGTTTCCTTTAACGATTGAATATAC
>NW_020223193.1:0-4493 GCF_003070985.1 Temnothorax curvispinosus | reverse complement strand
ACAATCAACTATGCTCACAGATGTCTATACCTACACAATCTCTTCACGATATTTAATGCCCGTTTCTAACAGACTTGAAAATAATTATTTTTAATTATTTTTAATTAAGCCTGGCGACTAATTCCCCCCGAGCAATCAAACTGGCAATTTATTTGCATGTTCCTGAGTGATCAATTATCAATATCCGATAAAAATTAAGACTTATACTATGACTTGAAAATCAGTTTTTTTTCTCACCTGCGTATTTCTAAACCCCCTAAGTACGGCCAGCCAGGTGTTCGGATTATCGAAGGAGAGTCGTCCACGCAGATTATAACGGAAAAATCGTGATTTATAAAATCATTTGGCCAAAAGTGTCATCATAGCTCTCCGCTTATAGGTACGTTACTCGTTGAACGTCGGTACGAGTCGCGGCGAGACGTTGTCGCTCGTGTAAGTAATTTCTTTCTCGTAAACGAAAAGAAATCCTCCGGTTACATAGTGTGTGTGTGTTGCAAGCCGAATGTACGCCGAATATTCTGTTTCTTTTCGTGTCGACTACAACGAGTGGGATGGCCGAAATGAACGCCATGCTGTGGACGCCCGTATCACCCTTCTCCTGCAAGTCTCCTGCAATGTGCCGTGATCAGTAAATGAATTGTGAATTGTGCGTGAGAGACAAATGAATCGAAGCGCGATACATCCGAATCTTTAATAGAATCGTTGTCCCGCGTGTCGCAGTGAGTAGGCCATAACCTCGGAATTCGCATCTCTTGCCTCTGTTTCGATTTCTACTTCGAATGAGTGAATCGCGTGGAAAGACGCTTCGATGAATAGCTCGAACCTCTCATTAAGCACGGGAATTAATAGTCTAATATACCTGTAATTAAAGAGAATGATCGCGCGTTTGGCGTTCTCACTTTATTTGTCGCGATCGCGAACGATCGCGAACGAGGGAGCGAGCTTGCTCCAAAATGCGTATGAACGTCGAGAGTGCGAATTAACAACCTAGCTCAAACGTGTGTATGCGAATACAATTCCGTTTTTCGTTCAAAAACAGACACGTAATTTGCTCGTTCACATAATTTATTACGTTTACAAATGTTTTTGTATGTGCTCCTAATCTAATAACTTTGTAGAAAATTAACATTAAATTGTATCGTTTATAAAAATTTCGTCGCGATATGTGTAAGATATAAATATTAAATTGATCCTCAACCAATTACAATCGAGAATATTTATATCTTACATGTATCAATAAATATTAACTTATTTTATATATTAATATATTTATATTTTATATATAAATATCTAACAGCCCTCTCTCCTTCTCTCATTTTCTCTTTTTTCGACAATGCCGATAAAACATCATTTTAGTGCGCGTCCGTGCTACATCTGTAAACTGCAAATGTATACATCATATATATATTACATTTGCAGATGTAGCACGGACGCGCACTAAAATGATGTTTTATCAATAGTGTCGGAAAATAAACGTGGTTACGTAGTACCAATTTCGAAAATGGATGTACTGGCTATAGTGTACAGGGGCTTTCGATAGTTCCACGAAAAAGGCCGGGATGGCCTCTCTCAGGCTTCTCTCTGCTACTGTTAATAAAAGACAGCTCTCGATGACGTAGTCATTGAACTTATCATAAAACTTCAGCAATTATATGAGATCAACTGAAATAGTTGGAAACAAGACATTATAACGTTAAACTTATGATACAAATAAATGATAATTAAAGTTGATAAAAATGATAAGAAGTCTCTACAAGAAGATCGGCTTTTATACGACAAAATAATGTATGTGATATGATTTTATTTCTTAAAATTGTCGTTTAACACTAATTGAAAAATTATGTTTTTTCGCTTACAGTGCACAACGTTCTTTGAAATCAAAATTTCTGGATTAGCAAGGTTCTTTTATAAATACTAATAAGTATTAGTCAACATAATTATTGGTTATTTAGAAATATGTTTTATTATTATAATTATATAGTTTTATTAATATAATTATAGTTTTATTAGTATAGAAATAGTACATATATAGTAATAAAATCAGTAATAATTTAAAAAATATAAAATAAGTATAAAGAAAAAATAAGGTTTATAGCTTATTGTGACTTAAAAGTTGTAAATACATTAATATTTTTAATATCAATAACATACAATTTTTAATATTAATAATAACAGATACATATGACATATCTAATATTATTTAATATTAATATAATAACGATTTAATTTAAACAATGTTAATAATATCAAAAATAATAATAATAAAACCGTACTAAAAGTATTAAAAATAATTAAGAATAATTTAAGAAATTAGTAATAATTAAGTAGCAAACAAACTTAAAGCTAAAAATAAAGATATAGATCAGAGCAAGAGACATTACACAAATTATTCTAAGACTCACTATTATATGCTTTTTGTTTCATATATGATTCCGCAATCACTCGAAAGTATTTACTTACATTTAGTTTTACAAGTACAGCGATAGAAAAGTAAACTGGTAGTAAAGAGAGTACGTTATACAAGATTTAAATGTAATGATGTAAACACATGTTTATATCATTATATGTCGATTGGTTGATATAGTTCTGTTTATATAATAACAACTTTATAATAATAACAACAAAGTTATAAAATAACATTTATGTTTATTAATATAAAAGAAATCCTTGATTTATCTTTGTGATGAATTTAATATAAATTAAACTAAAAGTTAATACACGGACTCTTATACACATAAAGTATACTTTTACAAATTTCAAAAAATAATATAATCTGCGGATATAGATTTATGTTAATTGTATACGCATTTTAACTTTTGTATGAGTTTTTATATGTATAATCGAATCTCTCTCTAAAATTAGTTATTGTCAAAATTTATAAATTATAACCGTATCAAATTTTAATTTAGACCAAGTATATTTTAAACCTATTCCCCTTACATTATGACACTTTTGAAATCAACATAATAACTTTTTGCGAAATTGTATACTTTATATTATAAGATATGTACATACAACATTTTTTTGTTAATGTCTTAGAATAATATTTATGAATGTCTCTTATACTGAATATTTATGAAGACATGCGGCAATGATATAAAATATTATCTGTAATAAAAGCAGATATGTCTCATTATATTACAATCCATTAATTGCGCACAAGATTTTGAAAATAATTTAGCTGATTCTTAATTGCGGACGAACGTGATTTTATTTTTTGTTCAGCAGCCGCATCCCAATAATTGAACCGTTTCTCAACATTATAAAGTTTCCGTAGCTGAAATAAATTATTCTGATGTTTACCAGCAATAAATTATCACATTGTAATTGAAATGTAAGGAGATACAATTGTATTATATAGAGCCATTAAAATATAATGTTACTTTATATGTGTCACGTACGAAGATAAATATCTATAAAAACAAGAAAATACATATAAATTAAGTTTTGTGTTCATAAAATATACCTTTTTCATATGTTCAGGCTTTCAATTCGGAATATGCTGAATATATATTTTTATAGCCTCCCTTTTATGTTTCACAAATTCAAGTATCTAGAAATTAATTATTTTAACATTGAATATATATATGGGCAGATCCATTACTTTTCGACCAAAAGTTGCGGGGGTGGGTCACCGATTTTGATGCCGATTTTTTCCTCGAAAGTACACTAGAAAAGGAGATGATCCTGAAAATTTGAGCCCGATTTGATCAAATCCGGCCGCTGGAGAATTTTTTTAATTTTGAAAAAAGTCGATTTTTCAGTCATTTTCAAAAATTTATATCTCAGCTTCTATATAACTTAGAGACTCGTTTGAGGCCGCATTCTTTTTCGTAAACCCTTTACTTTTAAGGACAAAATTGGTCATTGGTTTACACTCAAGTCCGGCTTCACGGCGAGCTGCTAACTAAACCACTGTTTTAGAGAAATTTTGTCTATTTTTGAAATGCTGTCATATGTACAGTTTTCGAAGTAGAGGGTTGATCAGCAGCTGATATTTTTTGTTCAGGTATACTCTGAAGAAATCTACCAACTTTTTACGTGATTGCTTCTATTTCGTTAAGTTATGGCCATCTAAAGCCGATCGATTTTCAAAAAATCGCCATTTTCAGATAGCCAGAACTTTTTTCTTTCAACTCGAAATTTTTTGAAATTTTCAGGGAACATACTTCATTATATCCTTAAACAACCCTGAAAATTTCAATTTTGGAATAGAAGTGATTTCCGAGTTATGAAGTTTTTAAAATGTCAACTTTTCGATTTAATATGACATTGTTGTGGTTTTATCATCAATTTTGTAAATTTAATGTAAATAATTGATATTTTTCGGAAAATATATTCGAAAATAAGGAGCAAAACAGATTGTTTGAGAAAATTGAGGGAAAAAATTAATATTTTTTATTTTAATTTATTTGTTTAAAATTTTTAAAAAGTAAATATTTATTTATTTCTTTTAATAATATGTTGAATACAAATTTCCAAAGTATTTGAGA
>NW_020223192.1:0-1811 GCF_003070985.1 Temnothorax curvispinosus | reverse complement strand
CCACCTTATCGTCTTTATATGCTGGCACACCCTTGCCTTGGGACGGTAATTCCGCCCATTTGTGCCATTCATTCACTTTGGCCTTATTTTTATAGCCGTCGCACAGTAGAGTATTTTATAATAAAAGTTGGCCAAAATTATTTTAATAGTTTTATCGACATAAAATAAACTTTTACTCAGTAAATGATGATCAATAACAATTTATAATATTTATTCTAATTTAAACACATATTTACTATAGTGATATTAATATAATTTAAATTTAATCGAAATCTTCTAATTCAGATCCGTTTTCTTTTTCTTTGTCGTCTATCGTATCATCTTCAGTGACTGATGTCAACTCTTTGTGACATAAAAGAGCTAACGTTTCGCTAAATATACAAATATATAATATTTTGATTTAAAAAACAGTAATATTTAAACGAATTTTTAAATACATTCGGGGATAAATGTGGAAGTTTTTTTTGTTTTAATAGATTCTTAAAAAGCTAAATTTTAATTATTTTCAAAGTTTAGCACTTGACAACGCCTGACACATAATCTAAAATATTGAGAAAAATGTATTATGAACTAAAGAGTGCATGAAAGTACCATTTTGTAAGAATTCATACCTTTACATTGTTCGTCCATTATCAAAATTACAACACACACTTATAAATTTTGTCCCAAATTCGTACAAAATACTCAGTAGCATGAATAATAAAAAAATAATATTTCTTAATTCAACAATTGGCCATTTTTGAAACAGCTGTGCGGCGTAGTGTAGAGTGTGACATCACTGACACTTTTTTTTTAGATTTTTCAACTATCCAGAACAACAAAAAAAAAAGATTTTTTTTATGTTAAATACAATTCATATTTTTAAATTTTGGCCAGGTTTTTTAAATAAATACTCCTATGTGCGTCGATCTGTTTGATCGACTCTAAGGGCCAGCCCAGTTTGGCCACGTGCGCCAAGCGCTTTAATTTGTTCTCTAACCCCGACGCCACTACTAAGGCTTGGATCGCCGGATCGCTATTATTCAAAAAGCGAAAACCAGCTTTTAACATTGCGGACGTTACAACAATACCAAGCTTGGGAAAACCAATGCCGCCATCGCGCTTAGACGCGTATAGCAGACCATCTGCCGTAGACATTGGAAGGTGCAGATAGTCTTTCACCGCCGTCCTTAGTGTTTGGTCCAGTTCATTTAATTCTGTGGCACTTACTGTGCCCGCGGTGAAGGCATACAAGAAGTGCGGCAAAACATACCGCGCCAAAAGTTCAACTTTCTGATGTGGCTTCAGGGGTAGCTTTTTAATTCTTGGGAGCGTGTCCCTTAGCTGCGCAATTGCGTGCTTAGTAACTACTCCTTCCCACGGAGTAACCTGAATGCCTAGGTATTGCAATGACTGAGCAGGGCCGCAATAGGCGATCATCTCGCCATTGCTGTGTATTTCTGGATCCACCATATACCAATTAGTCTTGGTGGTAACAATACCAAAAGCAACGCACTTCCCAATTGATAGTGCCATTCCCCATCGTGAAAGGAAGCCAACGAGCTCATCCATAAGCCGACTCGCCGCTTCTCTAGTGTTTGCAATGAGTATTATATCGTCGGCAAAGGCCAGGCACGACATACTCAGGCCGTCTTTAATTTGGAAGCCTTCCATTCTTTCAAGTCTGTCTATAATCAAATCCATACAGACGTTGAAAATAAGCGGAGACAGAGGGTCTCCTTGCTTGACTCCTCTTCTCAATTCAATGTCGAACGTTTCGTCACGACATTTTATGGTGGTTTTGGCTCCTTTATACGAATCCATTATCAATG
>NW_020223191.1:4748-5999 GCF_003070985.1 Temnothorax curvispinosus | reverse complement strand
ATATTGTTCTTACATGTTGTCCCTACGTCATGCCGGTCTAATTTTGTAGATACTTATTGTGTAATTTTTATACAAAGCAAATATTGTCGTTACATATACCAAAAATTAACAAAAATATTAATTTTTTCTCGTTTTTGATATAAATTCGACCACCATGACGTAGATTTTGACGCGTACTTTAATTCTAGACAAAAAATTTGCATTTTTATAAAGCCAATTAAAAGATTAGTGCTAAGAAAAAAAGCCGGTATTACAGACGGCTTTAGGATCCCCTTAAGTCTAAGTTCAACGAAATCGGTGAGGAGGCCACTATTCTTCAGATTTACCCGTTTTTTGAAAAGCCTGTACTTCCGGTTCCTTTGAGGTATAAACGATTTTAACGGAAATACAAATGAGGACAAACAATTCTCTTTCGAATGCCGTTAATAAAATTAAAATATTTTAATGTGGGGTTCTGGCCATTTTGTAACCTGCTGGTATTTCTTTATCCTTTGAGGTACAAACAAAATAACAAGTGGGTATAAACAAAGTACAAACAAACTATTGTAAGCTAATCGACTGTTTTTCGCGACTGCAATCAGAATACTTTCCACGTGAATATAACGAATATTATTTTATTCAACTCTACGTCCTTATTCTCGAGGTCGATCGTTACAATACGGGTGTGAGCGTGTATCGTTCTACGACGCCAGCGAGACTCTGCCCGGTACGCGTTCCCCCGCTCGTCATCCTGAGTATACTCGCGGGTGCGCTGATTGGTCGAAGCTCGAGCCCGACCATTGGCTACGGCGCGTCGGTAGTGTCATCTCAGCAATCTGGCGGGAAGTCCGCATTCACCGCGGGCCCTCGGAATATCGCTTACATTTGGCTCTTCCTGTCAAGGATGCCTGTCCCTAGGCATTGGGGAGTTTTTCGTTGAAAGGCAACGTAATTAACTAGGTGTCCATGGTCTGGAAATTCTTTGGGTCGTCACCTCACTTCCACTAGTTGGTACAACAACAGTCCAATTTAAGCTTTACAAAGGCCATAACTAATTGCCGGTCCGGCCATTATCGTCATCTGTAAATAATAATCATGAACAGTTACTGTGTCGTACTGCGGTCGTATTATGTCTCATTCCTACAACCCTTTGACTACACCTGCTCAACAACTATAATCTGTACGTAGCCGGTTACTTCTTATAAGTTCCAATGGTCCAGCTCGCTGTACTGTTACATCAATATGTAATTTCCAACTGCCAGCTCATTGTAC
>NW_020223191.1:0-4738 GCF_003070985.1 Temnothorax curvispinosus | reverse complement strand
TTACATCAATATATAATTTCCAACGGCTCAGCTCGTGTACTGTTACACCAATATATAATTTTCAACGGCCTAGCGCGCTTTACTGTTACATCAATAATGGCACCCAGGCCAACAACAACTTTGTAATTTCCAACAACCTGACGCCTCGTACTATTACATCAACAATGGCACCCAGTACCAAAAATACTTTGTAATTTTCAACGGCCTGACGCCTTGTACTATTACATCAACAATGGCACCCAGTACCAACAATACTTTGTAATTTTCAACGGCCTGACGCCTTGTACTATTACATCAACAATGGCATCCAGTACCAACAAATCCAGCACCATGGACTAGAACAGCTAAATTCATTAATGTCAGCTGTGATCGCTAGCTCACCTTGCATCGAAATCCGGGGCTTCAGATTATCGGCGGTCGCAACCGTCCGACCTCTCTTTCGACCTTCTCTCAGATCCTCAACTTCGTACCGATCGTTGATCAAGACCTTGTGAATCCGGAATGGTCCCTTGAATTTTGGGTGCAGCTTCCTGCTACTCCCGGTGGCAGAGTCACTCGTGATTCGTACCAGGACCAGGTCGCCATTTTATACAGTTTGGCATCTCAGCGCGTCTTGTCGTACCGCACCTTCTGCTCCTGCTGCTTCAGGTCGATGTACATTTTCATGTCATCACGCAATTCCGCCAAGTCCAATCGATGTACGACATCCTGGATTTCCGTTAGAAAACGGGTCTCCGCCATGCCCCTCGTCTCTCAGCCAATGAGAGCCTTCATCGGGCTGGTGTTAATGCCCTTATTCTGCATCGTGTTCAGCGCACTCTGGGTTGACTTTACTACCAAATCCCAAGCAGCTGGGTCCTGTCCTGCCGTGGTGGCGGCCAGTGCCTGTACAATAGTCTTATTGTACCTCTCGCATTGTCCATTGGCCCTTGGAGTGGCTACCGCGTTTAACACATGTTTCACGCCATATGTATTGCAGAACGTCCGGAATGACTGGGACGTGAATGCGGTCCCCCGATCGCTGATTATCCTAGAAGGAACTCCAAATAAATAAAACAGATTAGTCAAAATCTTTACAACGTATTGCGTCTTCTGACTCTTTACTGCCTCGATGACAGTGAACTTCGTGAGTGCGTCCACTATTACCAACAGGAATTTGTGATGTCTCCGACTGGTTTCGAATGGACCCACATGATCAAGATGTAACGTGTGAAAAGGTATTGGTATCTTTTCAATAATGTTTAGCTTGCACTGCTTTTTGCCGGCAGGCTGCTTATAATAGGCACAACTTAGACAAGCCTTGACGTACTTCGCCACGAACCGTCTCATACCAGCGAACCAATAGTTCCTTTGGATACGCTCCAACGTCTTCTCGGCCCCCATGTGATCAGCGTCATCGTGGCACAGCCTGCAAACCTGCATACGTGCCATTCGTGGTACCACCCACGCTTTACCGCGATCTCCCAGACATCGATACAGCTTGCCATCCTTCGGTAATGTCGACTTGCATGACTCCCAGCGACAATGGCATCGGATTTCGGCTGAGTGCATCCGCATGCGCCATCCTCGTTCCAGCACGGTACTCAATCTCAAAGGTGTATTCTTGCACCTCCAACCACCATCTGGCTATCCTCGGCAACAAATCTCGCTTCGCGAATGTCGCCCGTACAGCATTACAATCGGTTACAACCTTAAATTGTACCCCCAGTACATACACCCTAAATTATCGCAACGCCAATACGACCGCCATCGTTTCCAGCTCATACGAATGGTAATGACGCTGGTCCGCCGTTGTCTGTCTACTGAAGTAGGCTATCGCCACCATCTTATCATCAACTAATTGTAACAGGACTGCGCCCATACCGATGATGGCGTTCGCATCAGTACGTACTTCCGTCGGCTTATCCGGATTGAAAATTGTTTGCTAACAATTCGTCAACTATATTCCTCAATATTCGTTTCTCAAATTCAGCTAGCCGATACGGACGATAGACTACCGGTACATCCTATGTACATTGTATACTAAACGAGATAGTATTTGTCTTACCAAAATCCTTCGTTGAGGATGACACGCAATCCTCAAATTCTCGAATTAAATTAACACATTGTCGTCGCGCCGCTTTGCCAATGGTGCCCACGCGTATCGAGCCTTCTATTGCCACATCTAGGAAGCTCACACCGACAATATTTTCCGGCGACTAATTTATTCCAGGCAATTGTTTAAATAACAATTCCTTTCCGCGTTTGATCGTTACTACGTGTCCCTGTTCCAGAAAATCGCGACCGACAATATCATACGTCAGACAATCATTCGGTACAACGATTGCACTGACATACGCTTTCGCATCCATTATTTTAATTTCGCATTGAACCGACCGATCGCTGGTCGCGGTTTGTCCCGCGAAACCTCGCAATACAATATTAGGCCTCGTTACAGCAGGCATTTTATATTTCTCTACAATCGCACTACGCACCAGGGTACAACCGCTCCCTGAGTTGATCAGTCCGTTTACATGATGTCCGTTAATCGTCAATTTTCGTTCGTACAAATTCGATTCCGGTCTGTTTTCGTCCACGATATTTACACGTTTTCCTGCGGGCACTTGTCGACAAGATGCCCCCATCGTTTACACTTCTCGCATTTCACTCGCGGTTCGCTACATTCTCTCGCGAAGTGACCTTCTTTTCCACAATTAAAACATTCCCGCGGCTTAGCATGCACATTCTCAACGGCCTTATCTGTTGATTTCGGATCGTCCTTATCAACGTCCCGCCACTTATTCGATCGTCGCTGTCTCGAATCTCGATCCTTCCGATCGCTTCCCTTTTTCCCTGTCGGCGTAACTTTATCGCTTTTCGGCGGTAACTCACTGAGGGATGTCATATACGCGTATAATTCGTTCGCGTCGTTAATCTGCGCGGAACGTACCGCTCTCGAAACATTTGCATCCGTTATTCCCCCAATTACCGCGTCGATCATATATTTGTCCGGTATTTTAATATCTAAACTACGTAATTTGCGCAATTTTTGGAAGCAGTAATCTCCCAGCGTTTGACCGGGAAGAGACTCGTAATTCGCGGCTTCCTTGAACAACTTTTGAAACGGAATAGACTTACGAAATTGTTGCGTTAACTCTTTTTTCGTGTTTCGCCACGTGACGGCCAGTCGCGGCCGGGCGTCATACCATTGCCTGGCATGCCCCTTCAATCGGCTCGGTATAAGCCTCATAACTGATCGATCATCCCAATCGTATTGTTCCGCCAAGTCGTCCACATGCTCGATCCATTTTTCTATCGTAAGCTCATCCTTTGCTGGATCGAACGTCGGAATCATCGCCTCGTCTCCTCGCTGGATGCACGAGCGACGCCCCTGTGACCGACGATCTAACCTTTCCACGAGGCGCTCAAGCCTCACTACTCGCTCGTCGGTATCGTTGCTTCCGTCATCTCTTGACGAATTCACCGAGGACGAACGACGCCTCTCATTTCCTCGCGCTTCGTCTTTTGAGTCACAACTCGAATTCCTTCTTCGCACCCCATTTTCCGAATCGCGACACGACTTCCTTCCTCGCGCCTCGCCTTCCGAGTCACGACGCGAATTCCTTCCTCGCGCCTCTTTTCCCGACTCACGACGCGAATTCTTTCCTCGCGCCTCTTTTTTCGACTCGCGATGCGACTTATGGCGGCCCATTGTTCTACCGCCCGATTTCGTCAGAATTCCCGAACTTCTACTTCGGCACGTGTGTGAATCCCGCTTCTGATATGTACGCTACTCGATAGATACGGAACTGAAATTATTTTTATTTCCCACGTGAAGACGACAATAATACTTTTAGTAAAACTCTACGCCTTGATCTCGAGGCCGATCGCTATAATATATATTGTTCGTGCGTTGCTACGTAAAGCCAGCGAGACTCTGCCCGGCACACGTTCCCCCGCTCGTCATCCTGAGTATATTCGCGGGAGCGCTGATTGGTCGAAGCTCGAGCCCGACCATTGGTCACGGCGCATCGGTAGTGACGTCATCTCAGCAACCCGGCGGAAGGCCCGTATTCGCCGCGGGTCCTTGAAATATCGCTTACATTCGGCCCTTCCTGTCAAGGATGCCTGTCCCTAGGCATCAGGGAGTTTTTCGTTGGCAAGCAAACCGAATTTACTAGGTGTCCTTGGTCTGGAAATTCTTAGGGTTGATACCTCACTTCCGCTAGTTGGCACAACAATAGTCCAATTTAAGCTTTATGAAGGCCATAACTAATTATCGGTCCAGCCATTATCATCATCTGTAAATAATAATCATTAACAGTTACTGTGTCGTATTGCGGTCATGTTATGTCTCATTCCTACAATCCTTTGACTACACCTGCTCAACAACCACAATCTGTACATAGTCAGTTACTTCTTATAATTTTCAATGGCCCAGCTCGTTGTACTGTTACATCAATATATAATTTCCAACTGCCAGCTCATTGTACTGTTACATCAATATATAATTTCCAAGGGCTCAGCTCATTGTACTGTTACATCAATATATAATTTCCAACTGCCAGCTCATTGTACTGTTACATCAATATATAATTTCCAATGGCTCAGCTCATTGTACTGTTACATCAATATATAATTTCCAACGGCTCAGCTCGTGTACTGTTATATCAATATGTAATTTCCAACTGCTAGCTCATTGTACTGTTACATCAATATATAATTTCCAACGGCCTAGCGCGCTGTACTGTTACATCAA
>NW_020223190.1:0-4276 GCF_003070985.1 Temnothorax curvispinosus | reverse complement strand
AAAAAAAAAATGTATAATTTAAGCTTGAACTGTGCTACTGTGAACTACTGTCTGTGTTCGGAATAAAATACAGTTCCACAGTTCTCGGAATATGGCTCAGCCACCTTATTTATCATCAGATGTTGCAGATAACACGTATGTCCCCAAACTCCCCGATCTGCAATATAATATCCCATTGCCGGCCATGCCGGCAATGAACACATTGCCGGCCATGCCGACAATGAACAACGAGCAGCAGCGATTCCAGCTGCTGCTCGAGCAGTCGCGGATTAGGGAACCACCTCGGGAACCACCAAACCATCAATTTGCCACAGTACAACAGTGGCACGAACTATGGCAGGAAGTACGCCGGTTACAAAATTTTATGATAGAACTTCAACAGATGGTATTGAAGAATAAAGATGAGAATAAGCAGACATCTCTGCGCCGTAATCGCCGTAATCGACACTAGGTTAGACATATACGTGTGTCAAGATGATTAACGAAAAAATTTGCCCCGCACTTATTTCAATGCGTAGATCTTCAGAAGGGAAAACCGCGATCGAGGATGCCGCTCGCGTTGCTGCTCGTGTTGTTGTTGTTGTGGTGCTGACTGGCCTGCATCGCCGCCTGCAGATTCGACGACAGACTGGTGGACAGGTTCGTCGACAGGTTCGTCGCCATCATGTCGTGCTGCTGCGAGTGCGCCGCTGCCACCATGCTGCACATCTGGTGTCGCAAACCTTGAGCGACCGCCGCGACCGCAGCCGCTGCTGCCGCACCCGGACTGACCGCGCTTTCCGGGCCGTTGCAGGCCGCGTAGTTCGCCAGGCTGGGGTACATCGTGGTCGGCTCCTCCTTGACGATGTGGGGCGAGTGCCCGTCGCGGAATACCACCGCGCGAATCACACCACGGATGTGCTCGTCCGGCCAGACGCCCAGCAGGATCCTCTGCGGTCTTCCTCGTCCCTTCGGGCGCAGATCGGCCCCGCCGTCGGCGCTAGGACCCAGCATGTTGTGCACTCGATTCGCGTACAGGACGAACGTCGGGTAGAGGATATCGTATTTCCTTGCCGCTTGGCTGAGGGAGAGTCCTTCTTTCAGCACGCTGAAGATCGCCTCCGCCATGGTCTCCGGCCGCCAGGACTTGAGGGGTCCACGTTCCCGGAAACGCAGGTTGTGCACCAGGCTCTGGTTGGTGTTCCAGCACTTCTGCCACATGGACTGTAGCTGGTACTGGTAGCTGTCTGCTGCTATACTGGAGGTGGAGGCGCCGAGCCAAGCGTGGGACGACTCCAACAACTTGGCCCTTTCCTCCTCCCGAATCATCTCCGCGATGCCGGGCTTGATCTCGAGGTCGTCACCGGCGCCAGACTGATTGCCGGCACTCTGCTGATGATGCTGGTCCAATTCTGCTTCGCACCACAAAGGGCCGAGGACACAAGGCGCATAAGGCGTTCATCGCCGTCTTTGTTTGCATGAGCACTCGCGCCGTGCACTTAGGAGTCGCGTCGGATTATTCTGCCGACGCTTTCCTTGCCGCATTTCGCCGATTCACCTCACGCCGCGGCACGTGCAGCGACGTATACAGCGATTGCGGCACCAATTTCGTGGGAGCCGACCGACAACTCCAGGAGCTCTTCCGGGCCTCCACCTCCGACGGACGTCGAATCGCGCACACCACTTTAGGACAGGAGACACGCTGGCACTTTAATCCTCCCTCCGCCCCTCACTTTGGAGGGCTATGGGAAGCCGCCGTGAAGTCGGCAAAACACCACATTCGGCGAGTGATTGGCGAGGCAACACTAACATTCGAGGAAATGTCCACCTTCCTCGCACAGGTGGAAGCTTGCCTCAACTCTCGCCCGCTGCAAGCAATGTCCGACGATCCTGACGACTTCACGACACTGACGCCGGGCCACTTTCTCATCGGGAGCCCGCTCAACGCCATCCCGAAAACGGCCCTCGATGACACGGCTGTCACTCGGCTCAATCGGTGGCGACACGTGCAGCTCATGCGAGACCACTTTTGGCAGCGATGGGCTCGCGAGTACATCCAAAGCCTTGCATCGCGACCAAAATGGTTGAAGTCGAGCCCTGCACAGGAAATCGGGGCCTTATGCCTCATCAAAAGTGAGACTGCACCACCGACGAGATGGCCCTTGGCGCGCATCACCTCGTTGCACCCTGGCGACGATGGCATCGTCCGCGTGATCGCCGTCCGGGATCGATCCATCGATCAGTGTTTTTATGTATAAACGTTTTATGTCGGATACTGTCGTGATTTCTATTCTGCAACTTGGGCAAGTCCAACGCTCGTCTAGCTTGCCTCGCTCGTCTAACGCTCGTCTAAATATGTTTTGACTTGTATATTTACGTGTGTATTATGTATTTTATATCAGACGAATTAGGAAATTCGTTTCTACGTGACTCATATCTACGAGGGTAAGTCAATAAATAAGTCGCAAAACTGGATAGAGGCAATAATAATCAAAGTAACTTCCTGACATTTATTTCACTTTTCGACATATTTTTTAAATATCTTTTCCTATCCAGATTGCTATGGTCAAACGTGAACCACCGTGTGGTCTAACAATGTTTTATTGCCCGGTTTCCAATTACAATCATAAAGTGTAATTATAATCGTTAAATGCACACTCTTTGAATTTGCTATCGCAAAAATTCGCGCAACGTCTCTCAGGCAAAACAGTTCGCTTCGGATTGTTCCGAATTTTTTCTGTTTCTCCACAATCAGCACCGAATTTAGCCTCGCACGCTTCACGTACTTGATTCTGATATCGCTGAGCTTATTTTTCGCACCATCTTGCGACATTATTTGCGACTATTTTCCTAACTCTGTCACTTGTCACTCATCCTTGTCAATCTCTCACCTGCTGCCCTAATCTAATAATAGAAACGAAAATCTTATTTAAAATATAAAGCTGTGGCACATAGAAAAACTTAAGCAGTAAACAAATCAGCCAATCAGCCTTAAATTTTAAATCAGATTTTCGTCTGATTTAATCACGCTACATTTTAATGTTATAGTCAAGCAGGTACTTCAACAGCAGAACTTGCAGCGTATGAAGACGCAGTTTCATTTAGAAATACGTGTTGAAATAAAATAGTGGTTAACGGACGCGAAAAGGTAAAAAATATAAATTTAAGAAATTATAATATAAATTTTTTTAAGTTATTTTATATTATAATATATTATAATAAAAGATTAGGAGCGATCATTGGGAATGACATAGTGAGGATATGAGATTCGAGGATGAGCGAGGATTTCGACAACCGTTTTTCACAATGTGTTGTATTGTTAGAACACGTCGATACGTTTCAGTATAACGCTGTCATCCAGTGTCATTGTCTCGACAATCGCATATCATAACGCGCCCGAAATCCACGTATAAGAGTATTTATATGTTTATAAAAAAAGTTCCGGCAATTAATACTTTGAAAAAGGCAATTAAAAAATGGAATGCTAACTTTACACCCAACTTTAAAACAGAATACTTCTGAATAGCTCATCTAAAGCATTTTGACGAGTACTAGAGTTCCTGATAAAACAAAAATTCTTTTGATTTTTTTCAAAAAACCGAAAAAAGAAAAGTTTGATTTAAAGTCAAAATAGTTCTAATAACTCAATTGATTCCTTTCGAAAAGTTCTCGAGTTCCTGATAAGTAAAAAACTGCAAAACCTTAAAATTGTTTTATAAAATTATCATCAAAACGCAAATGACATTCACGGCAGACCTTCGAAGTCGAATATCTTCTTAAAACTCCCATCAAAACGCTTGCAACTCTACCACTAACTAATGGCGATCCAACCACTAGTTAAAAAGATATTCGAAGATGCAACGGATAAAATTCGACTAAGCCCCGTTTCACACGTATCCGACACTGAACTACTGACGCCGGGTATCCGATCATAAAGTGTATGGATTAATATGGGAGCATTTACACGTTTGTCCGATAGTGAAAACAAAGAAAATCGATCGGATACCCGGCATCGGTAATCCGGTGCCGGATATCTACGTGTGAACGAGAGTAAATCTTTCTGTCCGTAAACGGTACGGGCACGGCACGGTTATGTCTAAATCGACCTTAAATCAAAGATATATTCACGGAGGGAGTTCGTTATACGAGTAATATTGATATAAATCTCGCAGCATCGATATATACGCGTATAATCGATTAAAGATTCAACGATAAGATTATCCTAAACAATATCAACGAGTAAAACGCATAATTTAATGCATCGAGTACAGACATTCATGGTGGCGTATTAAAAAGT
>NW_020223189.1:2575-3396 GCF_003070985.1 Temnothorax curvispinosus | reverse complement strand
AATAAGTGCATTTTCTTAATGAATGTATATTACTGTCGTTTTTGAGGCAAGCATATGTGTGAATGTCAAATTTGTATTAAAGTAAATAAACTCAAAGTACTCTTATTAATTTTGCGTCCGTATTTTTCCCGAAACTTAAAATTCTGAGCAAAAATTCTTCAACATTTTATCGCAAAGCTGTGGCAACATTTCGTACGAGCGATAGCGTAACTTATTCGTTTCGTTATATGATAGGAAAATTATTTCTCAAATTTACTCGAGGAAAAAGAATATGAGAAAATAAAGTTATTTTAATCGAGGAAAAAAAAACAGAATCTTAAAAATAAAGGATGAAGTAGGAAAAGATGAATGTGATTAAGATGCATCAAATAATAAAGTTGTGAAAAATTTCATATTTATATTTTCTATTATGAAATTAGTTGCGTAAAAGTCAATGTCTATGTACATTTTAATTGGTTAATACTTCAGAACTTGCACGTATAATATTTAGCTTTAATAAAAAGATTCGAAATTTAATTTCATACATAATTTAGATGACATTAGGCTATAAAAGCTGAACAAAATTGTGAAGTATATTTCTAATAAATATACTTTCTTTTATAAAACTTCGGTCTCTTCGAGAGTTTGTATAACGAAAAATTACAGTTCTCAGCTGAAGTCGTAAATTCCAGTATACTTAAGAACTTGATGCGTACAAGAAATTGCGGTAAATAAATATATTTAGCCTATGATAATTATAGCTTGATGGAAAAAATGATACAAATGCCATGCAAAAATGTACTATTAGTGACCACCGAATAGCTCTGCATTTTCTTCGGTAT
>NW_020223189.1:0-2475 GCF_003070985.1 Temnothorax curvispinosus | reverse complement strand
CAATTGAATCTTATTTTTCAAGATACTCGCGCGAATCGCAAGCAAAAACAATCTTACACACTCGTCTCTGATGTGTATTATAGCACTCGTCCAACAGCTCGGTCTCCCAGTCGTCCTCTTCCTCTTCGCCAGGATCAAAGTTGTACATTGGCATGAGTCTGTGTCTTAAACGCTCCAACTTGCGCTTTCTCGATACAATCAGCACCTTTAAAAACAAAATTTAGACGTTAAAGTTCGAGAAATCTTATTCATACCTAACAAGAAAAACAGGTAAAGTTTTGCTGAAAAAGAAAAAGAAGCATTTGCCGCGATTGTACTATCGTATTTTGTATTTATCGGCAAATCTCATAAAACGATAAGATATGCGTTATAAATTTTAAAACATGTGTAAAAAAATAGTACATCACGCATTGTGTTAATAGTGTTAATGCTCGCGTAGCAGCATGTTTAAAAATAAAAACGAGGACAGGGGAAAAACGTCACAAGGTAATGACAAAAGTGATATCGCTACCCATACCACAGCTGATAGTATAATAACAGAGACCACCACACCGAGTGGCACAAAAATATATTCCACTCCTTCGGGTGGACCGAACTCGTCGAAGGATTCGGTTGTTGTTGTCGGCGTGTACGTCGTCGTGCTTCTCGAAGTGTTATGCGATATCGCCGTAGGTTCGGACAGCAAAGTTATGGCGGTTTTGGATAAATTCCACAATCGTTGATTGTTCTCGCTGTCCTGTGGCAGCTCTACGTACGCCGTCGTGGGCACGCTGTCATTGTAGACCGTACTCGGCATGCTTGGGGAGACCGTTGCGAGATCGTTCACCAGTATAGTGTACAAAATAGACTCGGTGACGTCCGTCGCGTTGTTGTACTCTCTCGTATCATTCGTATCATTATTCTCGTGCATCTTATTAGAGAAAGCTCGGTTAATTATTGCTAAGCCATCAGTTAGTCGCGCGAGAAAGCTCCTCGCAGGTGTGGCACATAATTAATATCTTACAAGCTTCAATAAAATTAATAAGTGTTTCTTCTCAATAAATAGGCATGCATGAAACGAGACGTGTCCGCTCTTTCTCTCTCTCTCTCTCCTTACGCTATTACTTCTCAGGCTTGGGGTTGAATATCCTCGAAGCACAGACAGACCATCCAGATAGACCCAGGTAATCTCTGGTTCTCGTGGGAGACGTGGTTGTCGCGGGTCGAGTCACTTTTCCGGTCTGTTTATTTTTTCTCTCTTTCCTCGCGCTCCGTCAACAAACATGCGCGTTCTTCGCCGCGCCGCGATAACCGTGATAGGCGGTATCATGTGCTCGTCGTTGGATACCCTGTCATCCTTGGATATCGGTTTACGCACGTGTCGATGAGGTGAGCGCCGACGTCATCGTCACCTCGGTCTTATCAATTATTCACCGTGGCGACAGACAGATAATCCCGGCTCTGTCGTTGAACGACGTTGTAAGAGCACACTCTAATATTGCCGTGGATCCACGGAGAGGCTCCAGATTCAGACAGACTCCATCGCGTCGCATTATCCGCTGGACAGCGATCCTCTTCCCGAGAGTTGGTCTACCACCGCGATTTATTCGGCTGTCGCTGCATCACTGCGCATCGCTGACGTTATAGTATTTCCACCGTGGCGTTTCCCCCACGGCTCCTTTTCTCTGTCTTCCTCAATCCTTCCCCTCGGCGTGACGCGTCTTAACTCGACATCTCGACGACGGTATTTCGCACTGATGATCGCTGATCGCTACGAGTGTCCTCGTCCTCGACCTCGACGATTTGCGCATGATGCGAAAACGACAGCAGCAGACGACAGCCGCGGACGCAAGCGCGGAGCACGAGGGGGCCTCTCCTCCGTCTCGTCTCCGCGGAAAGTGGAATGGAAAGCGGAAACTCGAAACGAAATCCTGAAAGCCCCGTATCTCTGATTACGCGGATGACGAGTGGCGGTTCCGACTCACAATAGATTTATTTTTTATAACTAAACTTTTAGCTATATTTAAAGTAAAATGAGTATATATTTGAAATTTGGCGAAAGCGAAGAAGGGAAGTTCTAACGAAGTTCAGTACCGCAATAAAAAAAAGAAACCTAATTATATGCTGATGATCAAAGATCGCAACGTGTAAATTAAAACATTTGATCAGAGTAGGTTAATTAATATAAGGATTGCGTTGCTTGCAATGTTTGCATTTAGAATCGCTTATTTTCTCCAACACCCGAGTATGTACATTTACCTCGCTTTAAGATAAAATTTGTGGAGTTCTCAAGCAACACGAACGAATCTATAATCACAATATAGAATAAAAGTATAGCTGTGTAGCAGACGGTGATCCGGAGGAGTTTGCGAACCACTGCTTTTGGAGGTTAACCCCAAACTTGCCGCGACGCGTCCGAAAGGTTAGGTCTCGACTCCGAAAAGCAGACTGAAGCAGACGACGAGCTGGTTGACGGTTGACGCGGGTTTACACAGG
>NW_020223188.1:559-1891 GCF_003070985.1 Temnothorax curvispinosus | reverse complement strand
TCTCTTTATGTTAGAAAGGAACTCGTTTAATAGGAACTCGTTTAATAGGAACTCGTTTAACAAAGAGCTCGGGTGGACACGTCCGAACGAATCGGAAACCCAGAGCGAAATCTCCCAGTCAATGTGTAATCAATAAATCAATAATTCCGTCGTTAAGGACCGCGTTTCGACTTGAAGCTATTCGAGCGAAGTTCACGTGGACGAAGTTCAGCGCGCAACGGGTGTCTCGGCACGGGCGCAACAATATGTAGTACATATTTTACATTCCGCACGTATCTACTGTGATCTGCTGGTATTTGGCATTTGCTGCAGGTGCATTTGAATTGAGATAAATATAAATTTGACCGTTGGAGACAGAGAGAGAGAAAGCGTAGATACTGAGTGCAAAAAGTGCAAGCAATGCGAACAGACCTAACAGACCACGTGATTGTCTGGGGCGAAGCTTGTGTGACCGTGTGACCGTCGTGTTACAGTTGAATTCTGTGACTGATGAGACGAGATGTGTTCGTTGATACTTTTATCAATTAATTTGATATCGAAGACTACGGAAAAAAAAGACGAGAAAGAAGGACGAGAAGAAGGAAGAACGACATCGCAGTAAACAAGAGCGAGGACAATATATTCGACTACCATTAACCGTAATTTATCTGCAATTTACAAGTTTTATGTGATTGTGATTTGCCTGCTGTGATCCCCCCTTCCCCGTATTCTGTGTTAATTTCGATATGTGCTTCGTATTACCGTAATCTTATTAACGTATAAAAGATAAGATTGAAAATTGTCGTAACAATTACAATATTCTATCGTAATTAAGTCATACGCCGCGGTGTCGAAAAGTCAAGACGCATACAAGGATTAACTGTAGTGCGTATGTCGTATCCATCGCGTCGACGATGTGACGGATACGACATACGCATTACCGTCAATCCTTGTATGCGTCTTGATTTTTCGACACCGCGGCGTATGACTTAATTACGATAGAATATTGTAATTGTTACGACAATCTTCAATCTTATCTTTTATACGTTAATAAGATTACAGTAATACGATACACGAGAATGCAGTAATGGATGTTTTTTTTTTTTTTGTAAAGCTTCATCCCGCCAACCAATTTTTTGATCGCGTCGCATACACGACGGATACGACGTGCGATACGATACGCACTATCGTCAATCCTTGCATGACCTATAATTACGATAGAATATTGGTAATTGTTACGACAATTTTTCAGCTTTGATTCCAAGATCTCAACAGATGCAGAACTTGCTTTTTCTTATTTAATAAAAATAGTGTTAACTTTTATTTGTTTCAAAAATTATTCTGCATATAATA
>NW_020223187.1:0-1742 GCF_003070985.1 Temnothorax curvispinosus | reverse complement strand
TTGTTGGAGAGTGGGTATTCGCGTTTCCATACCCACTCCCCGACCTTTGGTGCCCACTGGCGGCTTCGTAGGTTGTAATATTTTTCCTGTCTCTGGAAAGCGCGCGCCAGGTGTACTCTCACGAGTTCGTAGGCCTCCTCGAGGTGTCGGCGCGTTTCGTCCGGCGGAGCGGCCGCGGCGTTTGGGGCGGTCTCCCGATTGAGAGGGGAGATTGGTTCTCGGCCAAATATGAGATACGCGGGGGTGTAGCCGGTGGCTTCGTGGCGGGCCGTATTATACGCGAATTGGAGTTCGGGGATGCGCTCATCCTAATTACGGTGGTTTCGGTCGACGTATTGCGAAATCATTGTTTTTACAACCCGGTTTGTTCGCTCGACCGGGTTGCAATGCGGCGCGTGGACCGGTGCGTATACGTGTCGGACGTTATGGGCGGCGAGCATTTTTGCGAGTTTACTGGAACGGAGCTGCGTGCCGTTGTCCGACAATATCGTGTCGGGGCAGCCGTGGCGGAATATAATCGCTTCGGCCATGTGCGTGGTTACTGCGGTGGCGGTGGCGCGGCGCAGGGGGCGCATCTCCAACCACTTGGAGAAGCGGTCCTGCATTGTTAGGAGCCATGTGTGGCCTTGCTTCGATCGCGGCAGTGGTCTGATTAGGTCGAGGGTGACCTGTTACCACGAGCGGGTGACGGACGTGGCGTGTAGTGTCCCCGCCGGTCGGGTTTGCGCGACTTTGTGCCTTAAGCACCGAGGGCAGTTTCGCACGTATTGTGTGATTTCCCGGAACATACCGGGCCAGTAATATAACTGGGCGTCGCGAGTGATCGTTTTCGCGATGCCGAGATGTCCGGCAGTGGGGGCGTCGTGATTTCGGCGGAGAATCTCGGGGCGCAGTTCCTTAGCTATGCATTCCTTCCATTGGGTTTCGGGCGGGGTTTCGTTAAAATCGAGGTTGTGCAATATGTGCTGGTACAGTTTCCCGTCCCTCACCTCGTAATCGGGATGTTCCCGGGGAGCGTCTTGCACCGCTCGTAGCGTCCGGCGGTACCACGAGCAGCGGGGCGGGGTCGTGACGGCGGCGGCGGTGTTTTGACGCGACAGGGCGTCTGCGACCCGGTTGAGGGCTCCCTTGCAGTACTTGATATCCATATCGTATTGTTGGAGCTCGAATGTCCAGCGTCCCAACCTGCCGGTGGGTGCATCTAATTTTTGCAGCCAGCGGAGGGATTGGTGGTCGGTAATTACTGTAAATGAGTATCCTTCCAGATACTCGCGCATTCGCCGTATTCCCCAGATTACAGCAAAGCATTCGAGCTCGGTCGCGCTGTAGTTCCGTTCGGCCTGATTCAATGTGCGGCTTGCGTATGCGATAATTCTCTCCCCCTCCAGGAAGTTTTGCGTGAGCACGGCCCCGAGGCCGGTCGTGCTTGCGTCGGTTTGTAAGATGAAGCGTCGCGTGAAATCTGGGCACGAGAGGACCGGCGCGGAAGTCAGGATATCTTTTAATTTCTCGAACGCGGTATCCTCTGCCTCCCCCCAACTCCAGCGGGCGTGCTTTCGCGTCAGGGCGGTGAGCGGTGCGGCGATGGTCGCGAAGTCTTGGATGAACCGTCGGTACCACGATGCCACCCCCAGGAATTGCCGGATTTGTTTTACGGTTTGCGGCCGCGGCCACTGGGCAACTGCCCGCACTTTTTCAGGGTCGGTACGGATCCCTTCGCGATCGACTATATGGCCGAGATA
>NW_020223186.1:0-7561 GCF_003070985.1 Temnothorax curvispinosus | reverse complement strand
TGTAGTTGCCTTTCACAATTATTATATCTCGCACGCGCTTTGTTATACTGTAGAACTTCGCGACACGGCTTACGGGAACGGTCACGGGCAGAGTCTCCGGTGTATTACTCTCCGTCGCGGCTTCTTCGACGGTCCCTTATATTGCTTTGAGTTATGCCCTGTCGGCGCTTTTCTGCCGGGTTCGACGGTCCCCCGAATGAGGTCGGTCAGTGACCGAGCGCATTCGCAATCTCGCTGTACTTCCGCGGTTCCGCGAATGTCGAAATGCGTTGTCGCACATTCTTATGCATATCGCAATAGTTCGATTGACGCGGAAGCTTGATGAACTTCCGCGTCCGCGTCAGCGTAAATTGAGGAGTCTTTCGAAAGACAATTTCCTCGAAGTCTTTCGAAAGGCTATTCTATAATTTTATTATAAATAATTTAATAATTACCCGTTGTAATTTCAGATTACAACATCCCTCCCCCGTTAAAAAGAGAAAACGAGGTTCGCGAGTTTTCGCTATATTCTTTAATTTATACTTTGTTGTATACCCATTTCTATATTTTTCCCTTATATATATTTTACATTTTATAATACCCGTGTACAATATTTTGGTATAATCGTTTACTATTCTATTAGAACCTAGTACTTACACTACGTTTTAAAATTGGTTTCGGAAATCCGTATGGTCGAAATGATCTTTCTTCGTCGTATAATGTAAGTGGTGATCGTAGGTTCTTTTTCTTTTTTATTAATACGTATATTACAGTGCTTACTATGGCTAATGTAATTATACCGCTCGCTGTCATTGGGTATATGAATTGTTTTCGGACGTAAAAATTTTGGTCGTCGTCCTCTAGGTCAGTATTCATTTTTTGTATTTGTGTTTTTAATTCTGTCAGTTCAGCTCGATGCTGAGTTAAATCGTCCGTTGTCTCGTTCCGTAATGTGATCGTTTCATGGTTATGTGTAAGCGAAATATTTACTTCGGGTAAATATGTCTCTATATCTGTCTCGTATATTGTCTCTTCAGCTTGTACTGTCATATCGATTGTTATTAGCTTACACTCCTTTTCCAGCGTAATTTTGCCAGTGTTGTTGATTATCTGCTTCTCCTCGTGTTCATTACATTGTATAAGTATTGGCTGTTCAGTTACTGTTGAATACAGCCAATCGTGTGATCGTCGTAATGAAATCCACTTTGTTTGTGTTGTAACAGTGTGTCTGAATTTGCACATTTTGTAGTAATGTTGCTGTTGAACATACATTTGTATCTCGCATGGTGCGTTTCCATCTATACGATATACCGGTGTATTTTGTGTGCATACGTACTGTAAATTGGTAGAAGTACACTTTGTCAGATAGTCTTCATCTAAAAGCATGTAGTTCACTCTTTCTTTGTCTACTGCTATTATTTTATTGTCGACACTTACTGATGTGAGTATATTCTTGCGCGTGAGCACAGGAAATTCAATAACGCTCATTATATCATAGAGCGGTGGTGTGATTAGAGGAAAAAGTAAGACGGTATATATTTGATTATTCTTGTAGAATGCCTTTATTGTCGTGTGTTTTTCAATCGTAAACCAGTCTTCGAGGTGGACTTTAAACGGGAAATATGATCCCGGTGGCAATTGCTGACTTGCTTCTTTCAATTGCCAGGTGATATCTTCTACTGGCATTAATTTCGGATGCATTGTTCCCTTTCTTATGCATGCCAAATATTCAAGTATGTTCTCGACGTCGCGGATTAGATCTGTGATTACCGCTATGCCAATTTTAAAATGTTCTTTTATTTCGTCCTTATTAAGGTAATCTGTAAATCGTTTTTCTAATAGATTACGATTTCGTTCCATTATGCCTTCTAATTTCTCTATATGCCCTATGGTGGCATTCATCACCTTTATCTGATTCTGCATTGTGTGGTGTAACGTTTGTTGATTGTTTCCCAACAGTTGCAATTGCTCGTTGATGCGCTTTTCATCGTTTGCATCCATCGTTCCGAACAGTGATTTTGCTATTGAACCTATTCCGTCCATTAATCCCCTCCTTGAGTCTGTCGACGTTTTGTATATTGTGTTGATCTGCGTGAGGATTTTTGTTAAATAGTCTAATTCTCTTCTTGCGATATTTTCAAAGGTGAGGCACGTTTCCTTATGCAGTAATTGTAAAATCTTATTATCGCATGTAATTCTTGCTTCTTGTAGATATTTTTCAATTTGCTCGTGTCTTCGATTTAGCGTTGTTAAATCAAATTTAATGACTAACTTCCATGTCTTCCGGGAATAGTGCATTCTTCCAAGCTTCTCGTAATACATCCCTGGATGATTTTGGAATTGTTGGATTTTATAATATGGTTCCGTTTTTTCTGCTTGGGCTAATGCTTGCCCTCTCCAGCACGCGAGTATTCTGTAACAGAGACATTCTGTTTCAGGGTGTATTTCTTTCTCTCTTTCCCCTTTTTTATGTTATTCTTCTATAAAAAGTTTTAATTTGTTTACATGTAGGCGCATTATTTTTCTTCCTTTCTTTATAGTATAATTAACATCTGAATTCTTTTCGATAATTGTGTACGGTCCTGTCCATAGGGATTCAAGTTTCTTTGAACGTCCTCGTCGTAACGTTTCATCGTGCATGAGTACTTTGTCACCTACACGAAAACTGGTTTCTTTAGTCTTTGTATCATACTGTTTTTTCGCTTTAATCTTTTCTTCTTGTACGTGTTCCCTGGCAACTTTGTTGGTCGCTCTTAATCTTTCCCGTAACTCTTGTGCGTAATCATCATAGTTATACGTGAGTTTAGGTGGTTTTGTCAGTGCTGTCGGTAATTCAGCTTAGTGACCGTATACTAGCTCAAACGGTGTATACCCCGTCGCTGTGTGCGGCGTTGTATTATATGCGAATATCGCAAACGGTATCCACTCATCCCAATCCGTTTGGTCCTCGTTTATGTAGTGTCGCAGGTATTCTGCTAATGTTCGGTGGGATCTTTCGAGTGCTCCGTTGCTTTCGGGATGATACGCGGTAGTTTGAATTTTGTTTATCTTCAAGAGTTTACAGGTGTTTTTGAATACCTCGCTCAAAAAATTCGTGCCTTGATCGGTCAGAATTTTTTCTGGAATTCCATGCTCTAAGACAATTTTTGTCACAAATTGCTTACTTACTGTACTTGCTTCTTGGTTTGGAATTGATATCGCTTTACTATATTTCGTTAAATTATCTTGAAATGTTAACAAATATTTATTTCCATTCGTTGTAATCGTAAGTGGCCCTACAATATCCAAAGCACATTTCTCGAACGGCTTGGTAGGTGTGTCCGTAATTACCAACGGTACTTTATTTTTCCGCGATAACTTATTTCTTTGACATAGCTCGCATTTAGCTATATATTTTTCGACGTCTTTCGTCAATCCGCGCCAGTTATGATTTAACCGGATTCTATTTACTGTTCGTTCGACGCCTTGGTGCCCTCCTATAGGTGCATCATGGTACTCATGTAATATCTGCTTCTTTTCTTCTTCTGTATATATTCTTGCTTCCTCTTCGTTGGAATTATCCTCGTTTATCGTGTGGATTTTCGGTTCTTCTTCTGCGGCAACTTCGTCTCGTTTTACATTGCGGCTCAGTGCGTCGGCGTTTACATTCGCCTTTCCGGCTTTGTGTATAATTTCGTAATTGTGTTCTTCCAGCTGTAATCTCCATCGAATCAATCTTGAGCCTGGATCGTTAACGTTAAATAACCATGTTAACGGCTTGTGGTCGGTCACAATTTTAAATTTGGTGCCGTACACGTAAGGTCGGAAATGTTTGACTGCCCATACAATGGCTAGCAACCCTTTCTCTGTGGTGTTATAATTTTGTTCTGCTCGTGATAGAATTCGACTGGCATAAGCTATTGGCTGGTCTTCACCTATCTTTCCTTGAGATAGTATTGCTCCGATGGCATGGTCGGATGCGTCAGTAGTTATAATAAACTCTTGCGTAAAATCCGGATACTTAAGCACAGGTGCCGTTGTTAGTTTTTCTTTTAAATTATTGAAAGCATTTTCTTGCTCTGAAGTCCATTCAAATTTTTCCGTTTTCTTTGTTAACTTCGTTAACGGTTTGGCTGTCTTCGAGAAATCTTTTATGAATTTTCTATAGTAACCGGCTAAGCCGATAAATGATTGCACGTCCTTTACTTTTTTTGGCGTAGGAAATTCTTTTATCGCTACTAGTTTTGACGGGTCTGGAGAAATTCCATTCTCCGAAATAATGTGGCCTAGGTAGATCACTTCCTTGCGCAAGAATTCACATTTCTCCGGTTGTAATTTTAAACAGTTTTTCCGGAGTCTTTGTAGCACCTCTCTTAATCGTTTGTTGTGGTCCTCCAGGCTAGGTCCATACACTACTATGTCATCTAGATACACAAGACATTTAATTCCCTGTAGGCCAGTTAGTACAGAAGTCATTAACCGCTGAAACGTTGCGGGCGCGCTCTTTAGCCCGAACGGCATGCGATTAAATTCGTAGTGGCCGTAAGGTGTCGAAAATGCCGTCTTGTGTTTATCTCGTTCGGCCATCGGTATCTGGTGATACCCAGATGCCAGATCTAGCGTAGTAAAATACTTGGCGTTCCTCAACTGATCAAGTATATCAGTGATATTCGGCAGTGGGAATGAGTCGCCTATCGTTAGATCGTTTAGCTTCCGAAAGTCTACAACTACTCGGAGCCTTGGATTTCCGGCTGCGTCAGCTTTTTTAGGTACCACTAACAACGGTGCATTCCATTGGCTAGTACTGCTTTGAATTATTTTGTTTTCTAACATTTCTTGTACTTGCCGATTTACTTCCGCTTTGTGCTTGTCTGGAAGTCGGTATGGTCTTACATTCACAGGCGCAGCGTCAGCGCGTGTGTTTATTTCGTGTTTTACTGCTGCAGTACACGATAATGGCTCTCCTTCTAAATGAAATAAATCGCCGTATTCTTCGCATATGTGTTGGAGTGATCGTTTTTTCTCGGCGTTTAAGTGCTGCGTACGCAATGCTAGTCAGATGCGTTCGTTTCGAGATACAGCAGGTTTAGTTTCTTTTCCCGTCATTGTTGCATGTATTTTTGTATGAGTATCTGTTTCTAGTTCTTCCAGCGTCACTTGTGGAATCGGTATTTCAATTTCTTTGTCTGTAGTATTTATTACGCTTACAATGCAAATATGATTCTTTGGTTTCACTAGGCAGTTTCCAATATAAACTCCTGGTTTCATCTCTCTTGCTTGTACGATACCTTCTTCATTTTTATCCGTAATTGCCTCTATTATAGTCTCGCTGCGAGGCCTTAGTGTGACCTTTCCATACGGGTGCAATTTGAAAGTTTCTTCCTTTATTTTTAATTGCATTTGCTCGTAATCGCAAGATGCGGCGTGTTTCCGCAGGAAATCTATTCCTAGGATTCCATCGTATTCTATGGCCATGTCTTCTCCTACCACATAAAATGCGTGTTTAATTTTTAATTTATTTGTTTTAATGGTCGCATACACTTTTCCGAGTGTGTGTATTTTGTGTCCCGTGATTCCGGTGAGAGCTATGCGGTCTTCATAGACTGGAGCGTCATCTTTTAACGCGTTTAGCTTTATTAATGAAATTGTTGAACCAGAGTCATATAGCATATTCGATGCTCCGGGTTTTACCTCTCGTATGGGTAATCTTGTTAATAACAGTTCTGGCTTCGTACGGCCGTATGGCACACTTTTGATATGTGTAACCCGATATTCTGAGGCAGGTCGTGGTTGTTTTCCTCTCACCTCCTCTTGCTCGTCTTCGCTGCTTGCAGAGTCAGCGTTCTTCCTTCGGTTCGGCACTTTCAATTGTTGTCTTTTTTCGTTTTCTCTAAATTTATTGGTGTTGGGGGTGTAGCTTCGCCCTTTTAATGTCCAACACTCATCTCGGTTGTGCCCCGATTTTTTGCAATAATTGCAATATTTCTGCAGTGCATTTACTTGTGCAGGTTTGCTAGGTTTAGGTAATGCGTTTCCTTGGCTTCGGCTTTCCCGTCCATAATGACCAGTTTTTCCGCATTTAAAACATTGTACGCTCTGATTTTGGGACTGTCTCGCATATCCTGGCTTATTTTTGTATAGCGAGGCGCCCGTTTTTGTCGCGGTCGGCCCTATGAGCTTTTCTTCCGCGCTTGCTCCCGTTATGGCTTCTTGTAACGTCGCATATCGCTGCGAACGTACAAGTATTTTTAATTCGTCGCGCAATCCTATTTGAAAATTAATCAAAGCTTGTTTTTGTATCGTTTGCTGGATCGCGCGTTTAAACATACTGGAGTGATCTTCTCCTTCTATCATAGCGTCATATAGCTTCATGGCTAGTAGATCAACTCGTTGCCCAAAAGCATGTGCGCTTTCGTTAGGCTTTTGCTTGAGCGTATTAAACTCAATCTGCAAATGGGTAGTGCTCTGTTTGGCTTGATAGCAATCTTCTAATTGTTGCTTTAATTGAGCGAATGTTTGTATATCTCGCGTTTCAAAATCTTGCATTGCCTTTCCTTTTAATTTTGTATATAAAATTGCCTGTACTAATGATTCTTCGTCTGTAGGCTGTATATTATGTACCGCATATGTGCACGCGTTTATAAATTCTTGTAATTTTTGTCGCGACGTCCCATCGAACTCAGGGATCATGCTTCGTGCTTCTTTTAACGTTATAGAATTCGGTATGGAACTACGCCGATTTCTTATATCGTGTTCCGTCCGTCCGTAATTTTCGCTCGAATATCTTCCGTTTCCGGCTCCTACTTGGTCGCCGTTTCGTGCACTATTTTCTAGTGTTATTAACCGTTCTCGTAATTCGCGTGTTTCTTCACGCATTTCTTCACGCGATTCCTCTTGCATTTTCTGCATTTCCCGTAATAAATTGTATATTTCTCTTACGTCGTGCGTTTCCGTAGATAGCGGTGCGTACTGTGCGTCAGATTGTGACTGTGCCATTTCAATTTCCTTAACTTGCGCTTGTGGCTGGCTTGTGTGAGTGCGTTCTTCTAATAGGAGTTTTTCCGTTCGCGTCTCTTCGCCGTTTTTTTCCCGATAGTATTCGCTAGGGTCGAATATATCGCTCTCGTAAGAGGTTAATGAAAATTCTCGTCGCAAGGATACTCTGCTAGGGGTTCGGCTAACGTATGGTCTGCTTCTACGCGGTTTTTCGTCCGTCCGGTCAATGGGGTCGGTTGAGAATAGACTCTCGTCAATCTCGCCAAACGGAAACTCGCGCTCAGTAACAACGTTTTCCGGTAACTCGGTTTCGCTGTCCGGGTGTCGCGTTTCTAATGCTACACGAACGTTATCTAAAGTCGCTTGTGTTGTCGCGCGCGGACTATTTACCCGTGGTGAAAATTCGTTGATTAACCACGACGCATTGGTTATCGGCGTTCGGGGAGGACTATTTTCTCCCGACATTCACGCGTAGTACAAAATTTTCTCGACTTACATTAGAAGTACGGCTCGCATGGTCGCTCGCAGGCTTCGTTGTTTGCGGCTGGCCCTGGCGTGAAGATGCTGGTTGTCGAACGCAGTTGCTGCTTCTCGTTGTTCGCTGCTT
>NW_020223185.1:0-1350 GCF_003070985.1 Temnothorax curvispinosus | reverse complement strand
ATTGAACGTATCGAACTAAATATTTCTTGGAATTAAAAATTTTTTTTCTCAGTGTATTTTTCGAGATACAAAGATTACGTCTATCACTTGTTATTTAGGTTTTTTCGAGGTACAATATTACCACTGCTTTTCTTTGATTAGAATAAAAGATTAAATCATGAAGAATTACACAGAGGTAACAGTACAAAATACAAATATTTTATTAAAATATTTAAACGCAACAAGGAAATACAAGGTATTTAAATATGTTCAGAATCTAGCATTTATTCGAATTGAGAGTAAGGATGAGCAGAGCTACCTGGGGTAAAACAGAGCCATGAGCAGAGAGAAATCTATAGATAGATTTATTTGTTATCGACCTCCCGTAAGCGCGCTATCTATCGGGCAGCGTTTCTGTTGTTGTCGCGCTGCGAGGCATCCGTCCAATTTAACGCATGCGTCGTGCTTCTTTCTATATTCGTGCGCAACGCTGACGCGCAGGCGTTCCCTGATTTTACCGCGCAAACAACGACGATCTCGTCGTCACTTCTTTTCGGACGCTCAACGAGTGAGCATGTTAGTTATCGCTTTGATATTGCGTAGATACGCTACTTTCTATAATCGTAAAATCCGTAATATTTCGGCTTCTGAGGAAGCAGAGCTGTTATATACAGTTACATCATTATTTGGGAAAGACGAAACCTTGTCTCTGGACTTTCTGACTACTGAAAAAGAAACGAGGGAATTCCGATAGTAAAGACGAGGGCGGCCATTAATCCCGAGATATATTTTTGGAAGAACGAGGATCCCTTGCGTTGTCTTTGTACTTGATAAGTATACTTCTGATGAGAGAATTCCAGTTATTTTATTCTGGAACAAGCCTAATTTTGGCTAATTGCAAGGTAACCTTATCATTTTATTTGGTAAAACCGTTCTTGGGTTGACATTATATTCAAGCTTTACATAGCCTAATCCTCGGATATTGGTTACTGAGAATATCGTGAGATTTTCACGATTCCATTTTGTGGCGCGCATAAAGTAATACAATTGTGGCGCGCATAAATTAATACGATCGAAAGGCCTTTTCTCGACAGCTCAGTTCCTTCGTGAACTTTCCAGAAGACGAATAGTATAAGGCTATTGGTGCTTCTATCCGTATAACACATAGCGTGTTCGGCGCGTGACAACGGAATATCTGAGGCGTGAAACATCGCGTGATTTGAGCGTGATATACCGTGTTAAACTAGTACGACATTGCGTATCCTAAGCATATTACATAGCGTGTACTAAACGTAACTAAAGTCAATATAGATATTATTATCGGATGATACAAATAGTAAATACTGTCGAAATTCTCAGTTCGAGAAACTA
>NW_020223184.1:0-1364 GCF_003070985.1 Temnothorax curvispinosus | reverse complement strand
ATCACAAAAGAAAAATATATTTCGTTTACAAAAAACGTTCAAAGCACCGAAGATAAAGATAAGAAAACGTGCGTCAAATTGCGATTTATCGATTCGTACAAGTTTCTCACCGCTAGTCTTGACAAATTGGCATCTTATCTCAGCAGGGATAAACTGCGAATATTGCAACGCGAATTTTGTGAAATATCCGCAGAAAATTTTAATTTGCTGACACGAAAAGGCGTATTTCCATATGAATACATTGACTGCGTCGAAAAATTGGAGGACTTGTGTTTACCACCGCGCGACTCGTTTTACAGTTCATTGACAGGTGACACCGTATCCGAGAGCGATTACGCGCACGCCGTCGACGTCTGGCAGCGGTTCTCCATTCGAACGCTCGGTGATTACAGCGATTTATATCTCAAGACTGATGTCTTGCTGTTGGCCGATATCTTTGAAAATTTTCGCGATAGTTGCGTCGCGAGTTATGGACTCGATCCGGCGTATTATTATACTTTACCGGGTTTTACGTGGGATGCTATGTTAAAGCATACACACATCAATTTCGAATTGCTCACCGACATTGACATGGTCATGTTTATCGAACGCGGTATACGCGGCGGTTTGAGTCAATGTTCAAACAGATACGCGCTGGCCAACAACAAGTACATGCAGTCGTACGATCCATCGAAACCGTCGTCGTACCTCATGTATTTTGATGTAAATAACTTATACGGCTGGGCAATGAGTCAACCATTGCCATACGCAGATTTTAAATGGGTCGACGACGTAACCGATTTTAATGTTATGGATGTCGCGTTGGATTCCTCGATAGGCTACATTCTCGAAGTCGACTTGGAGTATCCGCAACATCTTCACGACGCGCACACTGACCTACCGTTCTGTCCGACGCGCGATAAACCACCCGGCAAGCGGCAGGACAAGCTCCTCGCAACATTATACGATAAGAAACGTTATGTAATACATTATCGCAACCTGCAGCAGTGTACTCGTCACGGTCTCCGTATATCAAAAATTCACCGTATACTAAAATTTGCGCAATCTCCATGGCTTCGCGATTATATAGACCTCAATACGAAATTTAGAACGTTGGCCAACAATGATTTCGAGAAAAATTTATACAAATTGATGAACAATGCCGTGTTTGGCAAAACCATGGAGAATGTGCGCAATCACGTTGACGTGCGACTCGTGACTCATTGGGAGGGTAGATACGGCGCGGAGGCTATGATTGCGAAACCAAATTTTCATAGCCGAAGCGTCTTTTCGGAGAATTTAGTAGCAATAGAAATGCGAAAACTCGAGGTGAAGTTTGACAAACCAATCTATGTGGGTATGTGCATCCTCGATATATCCAAGAC
>NW_020223183.1:3771-3950 GCF_003070985.1 Temnothorax curvispinosus | reverse complement strand
ACCGACGTCGAGGAAGTTCAGCCTTCACTTTAGGATCCCCTTAAGGTGATCCTAAAGCCGTGATTCTAGCCGGTTTTTTTCTTAGCACTAATCTTTTAATTGGCTTTATAGAAATGCAAAATTCTTGTCTAGAATTAAAGTACGCATCAAAATCTAGGTCATGGTGGTCGAATTTATAT
>NW_020223183.1:0-3671 GCF_003070985.1 Temnothorax curvispinosus | reverse complement strand
AATTAAAGTACGCATCAAAATCTAGGTCATGGTGGTCGAATTTATATCGAAAACGAAAAAAAATTAATATTTTTGGTTATACGTGACGACCACCACATATAAATTCGACCACCATGACCTAGATTTTGATGCGTACTTTAATTCTAGACAAGAATTTTGCATTTCTATAAAGCCAATTAAAAGATTAGTGCTAAGAAAAAAACCGAAAAAAACCGGCTAGGATCACGGCTTTAGGATCACCTTAATCTACATTATAAAAAAATGAACGTATAGAGGATTTCTGATAATTTCTGAGGAGGGGGGAAGTTCGAGTACTTTTTTTCTGTCCCGTAATCAGTCGACACTCTTGAAAAACTTGGACAACAAATGACACGGGATTTTGTGATTTCTCACGGTGGATGTCAGATTCTGCGTATTTTTTTTTTACGATGCACCAATAATGGTCCTTCTATTTTATGTAATGTATATGTGAAAAATTAACTTTCGCGTACTGCGATTTTTAATCTCGCCACAATGTGACTCTTTACAAATGTACAAGTCTTTCCTGCTGGAGTCATCATTTTTTCACGCTTGTTGTGCTTACGCTGTCGGCCTTTGTGCTGACCTGTAAATTACAAAACATGTCCGAACTGGTTCGAAGCGGTGCTCGCATAACCTCTATTGTTATGCGAGCACCGTGTAAAGGAAATGGCCTATGCTACGTGACCCTCGAGCGCGATTGGTGACGCTTGTACTTTTCAAAGTGAACACCCGGTGAAGTATAACAGAAAAAAAAATGCGGAATTGCTGATATTGCAATCCTAAAATTGAAAACGGTATTGAAACGTTCGGCGTAATAACAATAATTTGGCAAAAATTTTCTGTTACGTATTGTGATATTGGTGTGTTATATCGATCTCGGCGGGAATGCAACATTTATAATGGCTGCATTTCGATATTCACCGTCAGCAATTTTCAGTACTGAAAATCTATAGTATACGTGACATAAAATATAGATTTGCAATACTGACAGTGAATATCGGAATGCCAATACATGTTACATTCTAATATTCTATATGTATCAATATATATATGTATATTTTATATATTAATATAAAATTGACATATTGTGTGTATTAATACATTAAATACATATATTGATAAAAAAAGTATATTACACATTTAATACATCAATAAAGAAAGTATTTATTATATATTAATACATATATTAATAAAAGAAGTACGTATTATACGTTGATACATACATGAATAAATAAGGTACATACTATATGTCAATACATACATTAATAAGTAAAGTACGTATTATATATTAATATATACTTTATATTAACATGTGTTTTGTATTAACGTATGCTTTATCTGTAAATATATAAGGTGCGTTTTATATATTGCTATTAAATATATAAAATATGAAAATGGTTTGCGAGAAGGGTTGTAGTCAGTTCAGAGAGCATTTTGCTTTTTTTTTTTTAATTTTTCGAATTATCAGAGATTGAACACATTTTCTATTTTCTCGGTTGTCTCTTTTTATCGGCATTATTTATTCATTTTTCCAGCGCTTTGGTCATTTAGACAAAAATGTCTCAAAGGGGAGGAGGGAAAGGAAGAGCGAGCCGTGGGCGAGCCACCCAAAAGCCGGCAGGTTCTACGCCTCAGGAGCAACATCTTCCGCACGCCCAAGTTCCATCGACCAGTGGAGCTGTTCGCAGACCAGGAACCCAACAAGCGGTATGTGTTAACAATATATATGTTATTACGATATATTAACGTACAATGACATGAGAATTTGACTTAAAAGTGTGGCTACAAGTGAATTTATATTGAAGAAATGGAATATTAACTTGTTTACCATTTTATTTCATGTGCAATCTTTATGCAAGGCTAATAATAAGGTGAATTATGTTGTATAACGTACATTTAACCCTCCGGAGGCAGGCGCCGGTCACTCCTGACTCATGCCTTGACTCTGTTTTGTTTAGACTGTACATACATCTCTTGCAAGGGGAGTTTTTAGAATTTGGAAAACTAATCATACCATCGCAAATCTGTTGTCTCAAACTGATACCAAACCATGAGGTTCTAATTATTTAACGTAAAACCCCTATACTCTTTTATTATTTTTTTTTTTTCCCTTCTTCTTCTTCTTCTTCTTCTTCTAAACGAGAAACCTTTCCCTTAGAAAACTCCTTAAACGGGAAATCCTCCTCTTGATCGAGGACTTCGTGGAATGACGGCAATCGGAATTGAACCACGGATCTTTCAGTTGCTAATCTTTAGCTGACACATGGAGCCACGCGTCATCTCAAGAAGAGCTCTTTTGTGCTCTAAACAAAAAAAAACAAATAAATGAGTAACTGGCCTCCGAAGGGTTAATAGATGTTCAAAATAATTAAGCAATTTTTTATTATAATTATATACGGAAACATGCATTCTTAAAAATGTTTGCTGTTGATGTTACATGTATAAATGTTACATTTTCTAAAGAACGATTCTATTGCACGAGTATAAGTTGTACAAGCATTACTGACAAAGAAAGATATTACAATCTTATAAAATGTTCTCTAGTTTATTCCATGATTCACATTAGTGACATTTGCAAATACTTGTAAGATTGGTTTAACATTAATAATCGTTTTAAAATTATGAATCGTTTTTTTTATCTTTGTGCAAAACAAGACACTACTATGATCTTCAACCAAGTTTAGTAGTGAGTATAAAATGTTTGCAGTTAAATGCACTTATTCTGAAAGTTTATATAGGGTGATTCTAACTGGACTGGGCTCTCTTTTCTAAAAAAATAATATATGATTCCATTTCTAAAAAAGTGCAGTTGCATCTTGCAAGTATACATTGTGTGAAAGAATATATCCATATATCAGTATGAAATATATCGATATATTAATATATATATATTTAAAATGACAGATCTTACTAAACAGTGATATTTTTTCTATCACTTTTTTTTGTATGTTGATCAATCTTGATTTAGAAAAGAGCTATAACTTAGTCAGTTACTAAAATCACCTATTATATTCGCACTGTTAGATTTTAACAAAAGTATTGCTTGTATCAGTGTTTCATTAGTTTGCTATTAAAATTTTTTATTTTATATGATATAAATTACACTGTATTAATATACTGATTACATTTGTAAAAAGTTAGTATTGTGCTTGTATTAACTTTCCATATGCACGTTTTTTCGATATCTTCCTGGTGCATACGTGAGTCAGTCATATTCGACGCTATTTTTCCCTACCTTAAAGTATTTTTAAAAAATTGGAAAACATTCACAAAACATCTGTCTGCATTGCAGTTGACGATTTTATAGTCACTTTGGCGAACACGGTTTATTTAATATTTTCTAGCAGGCTTGCAAGTTTTACAGTTACGAACAGATATTTTGACTCGGATGCCGTTGACTCGCGTTTGCACACGGAAGATTATTTTAATTTTATGTACGTTTCTGTATAATGCCTTAAACGCAACTTAATATCTATGATAATTATTATTTCGTTATCTTCTGTCAGAGCACAGGACGCGGTTTAAGTGCTCAACGCGTTGGTGAGAAAGGCGATGGCGCAGCGGTTGCACAGATAGGGAGAGGCGTGGAGCGACTTGGAATACAATCTGCTGGTATATTTTATTACTTCAGATTTATTCTACACAAAACA
>NW_020223182.1:0-1166 GCF_003070985.1 Temnothorax curvispinosus | reverse complement strand
TGACAAAGCTCGACAAGTCCTTTTGCAGCTTAAAATGGAATATTATTTTCGGTAATGTATGCGGATACTTAGATCTCCGCTGCTTTTATTTTCTTGTCGTATGTCAAATGCTCTTTATCATTTTGTGTATTTAAATCTTTGTTTGATTTGTTCGCTTCTATATCACTATTTTTTGTGCATTTCGGATTCTGCGTGTCGATTTATGTGTGATAGACCGCCAAAAATTGATCTATCACAAATCAAGCAAAAGAACAATTTGGGATCATTTGCTTCACGTAACCATAATTTGAACTCGGGTATAGCCATTGTGGTCTAAATGTTTTTGTGTATTGTCTTTTTTTATCTTGTACATTTTCATTATTAGTACACAAAACATTTTTTTTCATATTATTTTTATGACACGCAAAATCCGCATGCCTGGAAACATGTGATAAACATGAAAAATTATCCGATGCTAAGCCAAGCTTGTGAAAACTTTGGCTTCGGCCTTTTTTTCACTTCATCACATGTTTCCATGTTGAATAAGAAATATAATAGAAAAAGTAGAATAAGAAAGATAGAAATAAAATAGTAAAAGAATTGTGAGAAAGAAGACAGACAGAGAAAAATGAAAAATACAAGTGCAAAAATATAAACGAAAAAAAAGAAAAATTAAGAAAAAAAGTAAAAAAAATAGAAACAGGAATTGAAAATATTGAAAAATACCGTGAGAAGATTTGCGAGACTGGAGAAAAACTACAGAACGTGGCGATCAGCAAGACAACGAAGCGTTCCTTTGCAATGCTACGCGGCTGTAAACAAATGCGAATTGACTTCGCATAGATTGCATAGATTGCAAATAAAAAACGCGGATCGCGCAGACCGTACCTCTGTCGGTAACGCAACCGTGTTGATAGTGAGGATGCATAATATCGATGTTAGTTTATAAAATAATTATTATGATGTACAAACGGTGTCATTAATGCCTGGTCCCCAAAATTGGATGCGTTTTGGAAACTCACTCTTCATCTCTTTCTAAGTTAGAACGAGACAAAGAGTGAGCTTTCGAACGTCGTCTTTGAAAATATATTTTTGTGTTTATTAATGTAACTTTTATATTTATAAAAAAAATGAATCTTAAATTTTACAAATTTTAGTTTATATTTTTACAATTACTTGTATTTTTT
>NW_020223181.1:0-1023 GCF_003070985.1 Temnothorax curvispinosus | reverse complement strand
TACCTGATCGGTTCCAACAGTTTCTGCAACAATAAGTCCCACCTCTAAATGTCATCTAAATTCAATATTTAAAATCGACAAAATATCAGAAGGGTATTAACGTGCAAAGAGACTGCCACTTAATATTTCAAGAATTTTTCAAATTTCTAATAATTTTTCGAAATCCCAGGAACTGTGCGTATCGAGAGTTCAGAGAGTACATAAAATAAAATACGTATGTACGTGAAAAATAAATAGCGCGCACTTAAGCGCGCACATTTTCGCTCTCTGATAAAATTAAAAAAAATTTATATATAAGAAATGTATAGACTATAACTATATAGATCGGCGCGGAAACTAACCTCATCTTCCTGTCCATTGCCGCTCATGGAGTAATAAAAGGGGATGGTCTTATTGGCGTCCGTCATATCGCAACGAGCGGTGATGTCTCTCTTCCGGAGTACCAGGCGTGAATGAGATAACTGCTTCGATCAGTCAGAAATGCGGAAAACAAATTCGCGACGACGATTGACAGCCGGGCATAAATGTCAAGCGTGACGTTCGTACGACGTCTGGAGCTAGAGTGAGCTGGAGTTCCTATTTGTAGGGAACTCACAGTGCAAGGAGCAAGTGACGCAGGTGACGCAACTGATATTCGCACATGCGCGGTAAAAGCGAGCGCCAGCAGACATCTGTCAGAAACGGGATTCTGTAAAGGCCCCCGCACAATGAAAAATATAAGGATCGAACATGGAGCAGATATTATAGCGATTAGGACTAAAGAATCAGGAATAAAGCTGGACGCACAATGAAAAACATACATTCAAGAGATTTTTAACCTATCGGAAGCCACACAGTATACGCTTTATTCCTGATTTTCTTATTCCTCATCGCTAATACCTGTTCCTTTTGTTCCTTATATTTTTGATTGTGCGGGGGCCTTAACTCCTCATGTGCTCATAACGACAGTTGCCCAGGTATATGTGATAAAACTATGTGATAAAAAAGCTGCGCAATGACAATATAACGATAACGATACTGCAT
>NW_020223180.1:0-1597 GCF_003070985.1 Temnothorax curvispinosus | reverse complement strand
GTAAGATGGCGGCGATTACAGCCGTGGGTCACAACGATGACCGAATCGAAGGTGAAAAACGCGAATTAGACGACGGGAGTGTGAATTCCGAGTTGAGCGAAAACGACGATAACGCGGAGACGGACGCGGACGAGCAAACTTGTTGCACGATCACTCGTGAGAAACGCAATGGGGCGACCACGGGCGAGCGAGTAGTCGAGATAAAGCGCGAGTCAGACGAGAAAATAACAAAGGACGCGGAAATGGGCGCGAATAAACCATTGAACATCATGCGAACGCGCGAAATCGTACGCGAGCTTGACGAAGAAACGATGAGGGTGATACCAAACGAAACGGTTGAGATGAACGAAACAAAGGGGCGACTACCGCCAAACGAACAAAACTTCGAGTGGACGACGGAACGGCAAAACGCGTGCGACGAAAATGAAAGAATGTTAGATCGCGAATTATTACAAACAAACGCGAAGTACGCGGAGTACGAAAATGCGGCGCGAACGAAAGCTGAAACGCAAATAAAAAGATCGGCGATGTATACGAGCGACAGCATTGACAAATGGCATACGTTGTTAGCGGGAAAGCACATTCGCGTAAGCATAGACCATCAGGCGTTGAAATTACTTGATAAGTGCATGCTAACGGATAACGGTAGGATCGCACGGTGTTTCGCATTCCTATGCGGATATCAAGTAGAAAAGAAAGGTATAAGTAGACAATTAATACCGTATAAGCGACAGATAAACGCGATAGGACGGGTAACGAAAAGGTTTGACGAGAAACGAATCTTACCATATAATTTACAATTAGACCCGATAGGACGAGTTTTGAAAGAATTAGATAGGGTAATTAGCGCGTATAGTGGCCAAAATCGATACCCACGGCTCAGTAATGTAAACCATGCGGAGGAAGTGATCGATTACACGCGACGAGCGGTATACGGATTAACCCCAGGTCAATCAAACCACGATAAAACGCATGATTTAAGCGCGATAAAACCCGCGCTGATTCCTCAACAATACCCGAATCAATCGAGACCAGTCGGAAATGACGGGGAGTCCGATTACGAAAACGAAGAATATTCGGACGAATACGATGACTACGATGACGATCAGACACCATCGAACGACGACATCGACGATGAGAACGACGAAGAGGAGGAGTTCCAAAGGTCATATTACGACGAAAGTGACCGAGATGAGATCACCAATCGCGAAACGGTGGGCGACGACGAGATGGAGGCGCAAAACCGAAGACCGCAGGAGTGGTGGAACATCGACGATGACGACGTTGACGGGGATGACCGAACGTGCGATGGTGGGGATGAAGGAGCTGAGCGAGCAACCGGCGAAGAGGCGGAGCGAGCCGGCAGTACGTTAGCGAGCCGCGCGAGAGACGCAAGTCGAGCGCCATTCGAACGGCGGAGCGACGGTACGAACGAACGTGACGAGAATAGTGACGATTCGTGGCGCGAACAAAGTAATCGTGCGAACGAACGACGGAGATCACCGATCCCGTGGATCGATCTACGATCACCAGCAACACCGGTGAGCGTAAATAGATCGGGAACGAGAGAAACGGTGGAGATTAGTGATCGCGAAGT
>NW_020223179.1:0-26361 GCF_003070985.1 Temnothorax curvispinosus | reverse complement strand
TGTGTCGGTAATCAAAGCACGGAAATGCTGGTCTCGACTTTTGAGGGGCCATTGGCTATCTGTCTATTAATCTGTGTCAGAACCCTCCATCGTCTCACTGTCTCCTCGCCGTCACGCCGACTTCCGCAAAACATCGATCCCTTCCTTCGATCTCTCGAACTCGCCACTTGTCCGTCGCACCCGTTGCGCAGACGCGCGACCGCTTCTACCGCTCTCTCCTCAGGTGTCACCTCCTTTTTCGCTCTTTCATCCTAACCTCATTCTCCAACCTTCTCTTCTCGGGCAGCGTTCCGACGTTCCTCTGCCGTTACCATCTCGCCTCCATTTACTCCTTTTCCTTTCCGCTTTCTGCCTTTCCTCTTCCACGTTCCCTATCCTCTATAAACCCTTTTTCGGACGCACTTTTCCTTCCTTTCTGTGTTCCATCTGTTTTCCCGCCGAGGGCTACGGGGGACCCCCGGATTAAATTTATTACATGACAAAACTGATTAGATGCTATAATTCTATTTATGCCTCAACAATATTATACGTTTTCTTGCAAATGCGAGTCATGAGTCTAAAGTAAATCAATCTTCGAGCAAACTTTTACTCGCACAATTTTGTTGAATAATTTTGGGAAATCATATATTTGCACTTATCACTTAATTAATTATTATTACTTTAGAAGTGTAGAGAATTGTAAAGAGGTCGTGATACAAACAAATAATATGGAGCAATATATGTACTAACCCTTAGCTGGCACTGTGGGGTATTAAACGCCCCAGCCTAGTTTAGTTCTAATTTAAGCCCCTTTATAGTACGAAAATGGTACTAAAAATGGAAGAGTTATGAATTTTTGAGTGAAAATAGTCATTTTTTTGTTTTTTTACGTTCTCTAATTTTTTTCAACTTAATATTAATAATATTACATTTTATCAAAATAACCTATGACATCTGTTAAAACAACATTCGAAGACTATCTTGGAATTTTTTTAAATGAAAAAAATCAATAGCTTCCTCGCTGCAAGCATTTTAGTGGTGAGGTCTGAAACGACTCAGTGTGCCAGCTAAGGGCTAATGATATTGGTACGTGTTTAATTTTGTATTAAGGGGATCCTGCAGCCGTATGATTTACCGACATTATCGTTTTTCGATGGATCTTTTAGTTGGCTTTACAGAATTGCAAATTTTTGGTCTAGAATTAAAGTACGCACAAAAATCCAGGGCAGAAAACGCGATTTTATATCAAAAACGCCAAAAAATTAAAAATGTTACTTTTTTGGGCACATACGTAGCTGTCACCTGACGACAATATTTGCTTAAAACAAAAATTCTGCAGTTTATACATACATAATTTTTATCATCTGCCCTTGGGAAAACATGTAGGAATAATATCGTGCAAGTAGAAGTAAGATTCAATGCGTACAAAAAAAGATCCATCGAAAAATTATTTTAGTAATGCAAATACGGATGCAAATGACAAGAAGAGCAGCAACAGTAGTTGCCGGATCTTGCGAGAGATGGCGAGCAATCGAAAAAAGAACAGATGTCATTTCGTTAGACAAAGACAGATATAGGGAAAACAAAATTAGAAAGGTTGACATTATCGACATCGAGGAAGTTCGCCAGTCACTGCAGGATCCCCTTAAGGGTCGGCAGGGCAGGAGACCCAGGCAAACTCAGGTGCACTTTATGCACTAGTGCAGTTTAAACTGCACTTTAACTCCGTATTTTATTTATTATAAATTTATAAAAGCAAAAATGCAAAATCGGGCTCTTTAGCGCACGACATTATTATATAAAGAGTATATTTAAAAAAAATTCACGAATCTATGTAACTTATTTTATGAGAAATCTTGTTATTACGAATCCGTAACAAGATTTCTCATAAAATAAGTTACATAGATTCGTGAATTTTTTTTTAATATACTCTTTACATAATAATGCAGTGCGCTAAAAAGCCCGATTTTGCAATTTTGCTTTTATAAATTTATAATAAATAAAATACGGAGTTAAATTGCAGTTTAAACTGCACTAGTGCATAAAGTGCACATAGGCTGACAGAGGTCTCCACCGTGACTCCTGCCGACCCTTAAGGGCCCTGGATACCCAGGTCAGCCATCTTGAATCAGACACTGAAATATGGACAATTCTTACGGAAGATCTTAAATAAGAAGGAGTCACCGTACGATTGAATATAAGCGCTCAAGTGAAAGATGAAAACATATTGTATGTTTACTTGCTCACTAATTTGCTGGTCCTAATATAGAAAGTGTAGTAACAGTGCAATGAAAAATTGACAGCTGATGCGGTCGGCGTAACACTGTGCTGGAAAACTGATTTATGAATACTGATAACACTTTATTGGATTACTATTTGAGGCAATAGACAGCACATTGACATAACCAACAAACTGAAGCTCAATAATGCACAATTTTTAGTACGATTAATGAGTTATTTTACCAATGAGATCTTCCGCAAGACACTTTTTGACATGTTTTCCGCCGCGAGCCACTCGAGAGAGTCGAGAGTCGACTGGTGGGGCACACGCACACAAGAGAAAGAACGTATCTGAATGCACAGGTATCTTGTGTACGTTTCCCCCACCAGTCGACTCTCGAGTGACTCGCGGCCCAAATCTAGTAATTTTGTATGAAGCTTCGAAGCTTCCTCTAGTAGGTGTCGTGCCACTCGACCGCTGTATTTTCCGTGATTATCCAGGGCCTTTAAGATTAAATCTTTCAAAAATTTTTGTACAGATATAAATCTGAATTATTGTAAATTGTCCTTCACTGCGCTCCGGGGCGCCCCCACAAACGCAGTGAAGGACCCCCGTGAGGTTTTAGTGGGTAGGCTGCACGTGCCGCTTGCGACATGCGTAGAATCCCACACTCCCCTCGTTTCTCTTCCCGGAGGGCGAGGGGGTCTTTTCCCCCTGACACCGGAGGGCTACTGGGCGTAGCTCGGTAGTTGAAGATTTCCTCACGTAAAAAAAAGGGTACGTGTTTAATTTTGTATTAAGATTAAATCTTTCTAAAATTTTTGTACAGATATGAATCTGAATTATTGTAAATAAATTATATCTAAGTAAGTTTATAACTCCTGAAAAATCTATTAAGTTAACGCAAAAGGATTGTTGTGTGTAGGTATATGTTGTTATTAATTTTAGTGCTCTTTCTTTACACAGAAAGAAAGGACTCCGCTCTAAATATCATGAAAATGAGCCCCGGCGAAAATGGCTGAATTTGAAATACTTTTTGGGTCACTGAACAAATATTTCCTCAGGCAAAATGTCAAAAAATGGACAGTTCCGTCGTTTTAACCCTTCAAATATATAAAATTGTAATTAATCCTTGAAAGCCTTAGGTCTGACCAGCAAAGATGTCACTTTTGGATCAATGCGGTTACCATTATAAGGAAACAATAGGAATTTTTAGTGAACAAAATAGTTAAAAATTTTTTGTTTATGATAGTATTGTTTAAACAATTTGTTATTGTTTACAAGAACTGATTGTTGATTTGAATTCTGTGGGATCATAACCGAAATGTATATGGCGCTTTCCTATATAACGCGCATTATTTATTGTAAAATTAGCAATAAATAAATGGCTGATAGTGAAACCTATTCCAGTAGCCTGACTGCCTGACCCTTATGTTATAAAAAAAGTAGGTACTGTTAAAAAACAAGTACTGTTATAGATACAGAAAATCAATATCAATGTTTCTTATAACATAATAATGTTTGTGTACTATTACTACGTTTACGCGAGCGTTACTTCTGTAGTAACTTACGATAATTCCTTCGCGTAAACGGGATTTTGTAGTAACTTACGATAATTTATTCCGCGTAAACGAGTGAATTACCGTAAGTTACTACAGAAGTAACGCTCGCGTAAACGTAATATATGTAAGATCAGCTAAATCTAATGCAGGGTCTACAATGCGAGTCGTAAGTCGTGAGTTGTAAGAAATTGACCAATCACAATCAATTATTCTCCTTAAATTCGATTGTGATTGGTCAATTTCTTACGACTCACGATTTACGACTCGCATTGTAGACCCTGCATAAGTCAACAATGCTAGGATTGTTAGGATGATCTCCTTGTTTCAGAGTGATCCACAATCAAAGATTAATATCAAAAGGAAGATTAATAATAAATATAATTTTTTTAAATAGTTTAAGAGAGTTTTTAAAATGCTGAGAAATGATCCCGCACTTAAACATCATGAAAGAATAAAACACAAAATCCGAGCGTCTAGAAACATCGTTAGTACACAATAAACTTTTTGATAGAGCATCCGTAGACACTGATAGCAATTAAAGTGATAATTATCATGGTAATTCTTTACAATAAGGCTTTTTCCGAATTTTGATATTTTCTTGCGGCTCTCTTAGTAAAAACCTTTGTTGTGACTCCGACAGTGATGATTTAAAATCAATCGGGGGAGCCCGAAATAGTATATTGTCACCAAGGGGAGAAAGCAGCGTTTTTTAGACGAGTGTTAAGTTTGCCGCCCGAGCCGAAAGCGAGGGCGGCAACGCACACGAGTCTGAAAAAGCTTTTGACTCGAGGTGCACACGATATTTTTCACAACACTTTTACGGAAAGTTTGACTTTTATGCCTAGAGAGGGGCGAGAGTGGCCATTTCACGCCAGGGCTTACTTTCCGCCCGCTATGCCGTCCTGGCGTGAACGTGGCCACTTTCGCCCCTTTCTACAGACATGGAAAGTCGAACTTTCCGTGAAGGTGTTGTGAAAAATATGTACCCTACCTATTTTTTTACCAATTTTTTTTCCTATTTTTATATCTATTTTTTTCAACATGCCGGAACACACGCACACGCGTGCGGGGGGGGGGTGGTGCAAGGGCGGGCCTTCGGTCCCTCCTCCCGCACTCACCTCTGCCGGTAGGCAGCGTGGACCTCGTTTTACAACTGAAAGTACATGCTGAGACTGTGGTCCGATTCACACTCACAGCGTTGAAAGCATCGCTTCTTACAACTGTACACACGGTGTGTGTGTGCGTGTGCGTGTGCGTGCGCGTATGTGCGCGTGTGTGTGTGTGTGCCCCCCTTTTATGCATAAATACCTTTGTTTGTTATGATTTTGTTTGTCGTGTAGTACATTCCTCGTCTTTCTTTCCTCCCGCTTCTACTCGGTTTCATGTAAACAACAGTACAAGACATTGACTGCTGTATTTGGATAATAGAGAATATACCGACACTTTCTCTCAGTATACGAACAGAGATAATCGATCCTTTTAAGGACCACAAAAATTAGTAAATAAAATAGGTAGGGTACATATTTTTGGGCTCCCCCGATTGATTATCACTGTCGGAGTCACAACAAAGGTTTTTACCAAGAGAGCCGCAAGAAAATATCAAAATTCGAAAAAGGCCCTATTGTAATGAATTACCATTATCATAATTAAAAGATGTATTAATTTAGTTAAAATTGAATTTGTAAATTAAGTAATATGATTATTAAATAATCATATGATTACAAGAAAATGTTGATTTTAACTATGTTAATACTCGTGTTTTTTTAGGTGAACATCGCGCGGGTAGCTTGGCCGGAAACGCTCGCAACAGTTGCGAGAGAATGCGTATTTCCAGTTTAGGAGGAATCAACGATCATACCGACAACATGGACAATCCTTCGGCACGAGAAGACATTTCCGAAATGTACGTATCTAGGTAACGGTACATTTATTTAATATTTTTCATGAAAATTATAATAACACATTTGTCTATATTTTTGTTTATTAAACAAAGTGTATTTATTATATTATGTTTTTAACTCTTAAATGCCACATCTCTCAAAAATCTCGTAAATGACACATGGGGTCTAAAAGACCCCAGCATGAAAAATGTCTCCTTACTCATTAATTTTTTTATATTTAGTTATGAAAATTATTTTCAATGTTGTTCAAAGCTTAAAAAAGAGATTAAAATGCTTATATTGTTAAAATTTCAGTTTCAACATAGTATAAAAAATTAAGTAAACTGAGTACTGTTAAGTGTACAAACGGGTAGGTCAATCACTCAACTATCATCAATGGGAGCATGAGCTCCATTTTTGGCAAGAACATTTGAAAACATTTTATTCTAAAAGGTAAGGTCTGGGGTCCGCTGGACCCCGGGTGGCATTTAAGGGTTAAAATTTTAGAAGTTATCAATTCTATTCATATTTTATTATTTTATTTTTTGTTTTAACTTTACAAACTATAATTTGTATAGATTTGTTTAAATTTAAACATTTTAGTTAAATGTGTATATATACTTTAATTTAAGTTGTGAGGCATACCCAGAAAGTAATGCAAATAATTTTTTTCCTATGAAAAGTATATTACATCTTTTATATTACATTGCAATCTTTGTGATTTTTTATATTATTTAAACTTTATTATATTATTTTTAACATGTTTATTTCTAATGCTATTATTTTATTCAAATTAATTGTGATTTGTGGAATTTTAATTAATTTAGTCTGTTACAGTTAATAATTTATTTTCTAAAAAGTCAGGCATTAATACTAATCAAATTAATTATTAAGTAGTTTATTTTAAAAATCTCACTATTGAAAATTAGATACTGAATAGAGTATTCGTGTTATTGATTTATAATAAAATTTTTGTTTTGGAAAAATAAGACATTAATCATTAAGTATGCATTTATATTTAATAATTAAATATAATTAATACATTTAATGATTAATATCTAATTTTTTCAAAACAAAAATCTTGTTATAAATAATAATTTTAAACAATTATATTTATTTTGATTTTTTATATACCTAACTATAACGTATCATGAAATACGTAAATTTATATGTCTTTATGATATTATTTTGCAATCTGATTGTAAGAGGGATAAATTGTTTTCTTTTTTTGACGATGACAATTATTCTGCTCGAGGTAATGTAGTCGAATTTTCTTGTTTTTTTAATCTTAAAACAACCTAGCTTCCAAAGCGCGGATCTAACTCGCGACAGATCAGAGTTCGGAGTAGGTGTGGAGGAAGACACAAGACTCGGTTTTTCTGGTGTATGTGAAGCTAGCGTCTCATTTTGCGGAAACTCACAAACTATTGAGAGTTCTGACTCCCTTTTCAATAGTTCTGGGGGGGTTTTGAAAGTTTCCTCGAGTGAGGGAAATTACGGTGCCTTATACCCGATTGGGTAAACTGACACAAACAGAATTAAGCCCAAATAAACAACTCAAAACTTAATACACACAACACACTAGCGTCAATTATTATATAACTTTGCCAACCTGTTTTAAAAATTTGAAAACTATATATATATATATATATATACTAGACACTACAGACGCGCGCTTCGCGCGCGCTATTTAGCTTTAACATTATGCTATTATATAATAATCGCGACACGACGCGAGCTGTCACATCACGACACACACGACGCACTATATACACGCACGAAACTCGCCACACTCCGCGATGACAGTCCCTCACGGGATGAAGCAAACTACGGCGCGGCAATCAATCGAGATAACCAATCGGCATCGCGGAAAAGAGGTTTCAATTTTTCGATACAAACGAAATTCACTCAGGTAACACGCCTTTTTTAAAGGTGGATATATATATATATATATATATATATATATATATAATATTATATTCTCTTCTCTTAATAAGGCTATGTATATCTATCTCCGCGAAGTACCCCTCAACTCTGAGCTTCTCATCCATATTCACTCTCAAATCATCATATCTATTACATCGTTGTAAAATGTGATCCAAATCTTCACGCTTGTAGCCACATTTGCACCTTTCTTCATCCACATAGCCCTTTCTCTTTAAAGAGACACCAAGGTTTAAAGAGACACGAAGATAATGATTGGCTAATGTATTGATGAGTGTCACAAAGTATCTCTCAGCGTTTATTTTACAGAACCAAGGCCTCAGAGTTTGCCTATCGTAGAAATTCTCAAAGTAGAAGATACCCCTATATTCGGAGTCTCTTATTAGTGATTCCTGAGTGGAGTCCCACGTTTCCTTCCTGGCGCGTGTCATCAAATCCCCGATTGGCACCTCGATTCCAGGGTCAGCTTCCTCACGCGCAGCCTTTTTGGCAACACTATTAGCCACTTCATTCCCAGCGATACCAACGTGAGCCGGGATCCAAACGAGTACGACTCTTCTATCGTAGTTCCTCTCCAAACTATACAGATGAAGTCTAACATTCGTAATGTAGCGGTTCTTATGTACATTAAAATGATTGTTGCGCACAGCCTCAAGAGCCGACTTACAGTCTGACAAGATCACAATATGTCTGTCTCTGGTCTTTCTGAAGGACCATCAATTCTAAAGAGGACTTAATAGCAAACGCCTCAGCAGTGAAGGATGAGCATACTTTCGGAAGACTCATCTTATATGCAATTTCTTGATTATTAATAACAATACTGCCGCCAGTAGTGCAATTTGTCTCATCATGTGAACCGTCTGTAAAAATAATCTCCGAAGAAGGTCTTAATTCATATTTGAAAATTACATTACGGACGAGTGCCTCGTCAAAATACCTGTCATTAGCTTTTCTAAGTTCTTCAATTGAGGTATCAACTACCGCCTTATACGCGTGTGCACCGAAAGACCCTTGGAAAATCTCGAATTTTCTAGATTGACCAATTTTTATCTTGAATGGGAGGTATTTCTTCCAAACAAGAGACATTAGGGACAATTTGTACATTGGCTGGCAATAACGGGCGAAGTTTTCCCGTTCGTAAAGTCGTTGCAGCTTGTAGCACAAGCCGTTGTCGTTGTACGCAATAGTCTTGCCAACGAAATTTCTAGCAAGCATCTCGGCCCGATCTCTAATCAATCTCACCTTGGCCTCAGCAACAATAACATTATTGGGAGTACTGTTTCTGTACCCCAAAGCCGTGCGAATACCCATGTATTGAGTTCTTTCCAGCTTAAGCTGATAAGCACTTTTCCTGGGATAATACACAAAATTACCGTAATCAAATAAGTATTCGATTTCGCTCGATAAAGCAATAGCTAAATAATAGAAACGGCCAAATTACGAGCTATTAATGGTGTATATTTATTAAAACCACTTTGATAACGAATGTGTTCGCAATATAAAAAACAACGTCGACGTTTCGAGCCTTACTTGGCCTTCTTTAGAACTAACCGCATAATTCCAATTTAATCGCTCCTTAGAATTTAACGCATCAAATCAACCGCAAAAAAGGACTGAGAATTCGCAACGGTCACATTATGTAAAATGTCAAAACCTCAGGTGATTCGTCAAATGTATATCGGTCGTCCCCTCCGCTGCAAAAACGACGCCAATGTCCGTGATGTCCCTCCATACGCGAATCTTAATATGTCATCCGACCGTCTTAATGGTAAATAAGAGACGCATGTGATGGTAAATAAGAGACGCATGTAATCTCTCGCGGTGATCACACGTACCGTTGAGACGATGGAAGGAAGTCTCCGTTATCTTCGCTGCACTGACTTCTTATTTACCATTAAGACGGTTGGATGACATATTAAGATTCGCGTATGGAGGGACATCACGGACATTGGCGTCGTTCTCAAAAAAGCCGCCAAAGTCTATTCACCTACGCACATAGATGCCCGGATGTCCGAAGTAATTTTGACCAAACTGTCAACGCATGATCTACCTCTCCTGAAACCATTTTGAGTCTTGCTGAATTTATTCTTCTTTTCCGCCTACCAGAACAGTCTCGTTGATCATACGTTCCATTAATTTGCCCATGCATGACGAGAGATTGGTCGGGGGCAGAATTCCTTCTCATCATGTCAATGGCTCAGTCCAGCTCAGATCGTTGAAACGAAGACTTGAGAGCAGCATCCTCGTATAGCTCACCAAAATCACGCACTGGCTCTATGCCTACACAAGGAGTAGCAAGCTTGTTGATTTCCTTTTTAATTTCTTCCTCTCTATTATTAGTTTGTCATTTATTCCACTCTACATCTTTCTGGCATTTTTAAGAATTCTCATGGTATTCCACACGTAACTCATAAATCTATTAATTTCCTTGCAAAAATTTTCAAATTTTTCCTTCTTACGATTAATCGTCTTCCTGGCAAGAGCGCACAATCTTCTGTATTCCACTCATGTGTGTAAGCTTTTACATCTCTTAAATGCCGTGAAAGCTTGTTTTTTATTTTGGATAGCACGATCGCATTCCCCATCCTACCATCTATGGGGTCTTTTTCGCTTGTTGAGGTCAGGAGGGCAACCGCATTTGCTCCCATCGCGTCGTCTGCCGGAGGCACGGTCACCGCGCCTCTCAAAGTACCAATAAAGCGATTATAGTATTCATTTAGGTTCTCCTTGAACAGATCAATATGCTGAAGCAAATTGGCTTTAATATCTCCATTCACCAAGTCGTGAAACTGTGACTAAACCTTTTTTTTTTTTTATTTTTTTTTTTATTCTGTTTATAACCTTTCTGTAGATCCGTTCCTGATAATCGAATAAAAAAGAAATAGGGTAGTGATTGCTGCCCCAAGTTTCCTCCAGTTGCTGATAGTCAATTCTATCAATGACACCTTCGGTTCCAAAGTAGATCCAGGTTGGAATCCCGTTGGCCGCGAAAGCCCACTTTAGACTTCGTGTCAACATTGACACAGAAAAATTCTTTGTTGTTTATAGTATTAAACAAGATCTCATCATTGCCATTGGTAAAATCACAATTCTAAACAGTATTATGGGCGTTCAAATCACCCAGAATAATGGTGTCATTGCTTTATTCCAGCTCGCACAAAGACCGCAGATCTCGTGAGGCGATAGATTCCCATGTCTGTATACCGCAATGTTTAAATTCGCAATTAATTGTGGTTTAGATTTTTTGTTCTGATACCCACTGTATCATAGCCAAAAGGGAGGATGTCAGTATTACGAATAATTTCAAACTCAATATGAGACCGAATAATCGACACCGACACTTCTCCGCTTCCTAGCAGGTTCGGGCTGTGCAAGGTTTTGTATCCTGAAAAATACACCATATTACCAGAATATTTCGTTTCCGTAAGAACAATGATATCATAATCCAATATATATATATATGCTTGGAGAGCTCATTCTTATTGCTTTTAAATCGTGCGACGAGCGGGTGTCCTTTTACGACACGCGGGATAGCAGGCTGACGGCGGACATCTTGTAGCGACGCGAGCGGAGAATCTTGTCGCGGTACGAGCGCGGATCTCGTGTCGACGCGGGCGGAAATCTTGTCGCGGGGCTCGCCACCCGGTTCGACGTTTTCGGTTTTGCATATGTAGACACGTGTGGTTCACCGGCCGGCTACAGACGTACTCTCCCGCGCGCATCCGGCGGCGCACAGTGGGGCGAATCTATCAAAAACCGGATATTAGACGAAAAAACGTATAATTCAAATTTTGACGAGATTTTATGTTAATATATATCCTAAACTATAAATAAATGTACTTATAATTGATTTTATCCTTTGTTATTTCCTCAAAATGATCTGATAAAGTACAACATTTTCGTGAATACTGAAATTCTAGTAATTCGATAGGTTACTTTCTAAAGTCTCTGCCGAAAGTATAACTGCGAATATGAGTTAAATGCCTATCAGAACTTATTTATTAGGGTTCAAAAAACATATTTATTTTAGTTTTATGTTATTTGAGTACTATTATATATTAATAAATATTCACGACATATTCGACTATTAAAATTTTCTTACTTCAATATTCAAACAGGAAGAAAGTTTATGGATTAGAATGGATTAAGGTTTTCTCTGCGCCATTTGATAGGGCAAAGTGTCTAGTTTTTGGCCATATATGATCATTCATCCCTTTTCGTCCCTCTTTTTGAGATAATTGACCTCAAAGTTCACTCGACATGGTCGAACGTCGTCCATGAATAGCTCAATGGACGACGTTCAATCATGTCGAGTGAATATGGATGTCTATTTTCTCATAAAAGAAAGACGAAGGGGGATATATAATTTGTTTAATTATTGCTATTTTATAACGATTAATTTCATCCATATTTTATAACAATTAATTACATTAATTAATATAATAGCAATATGATAAATATTATTGGATAAATGTATTTGGAGTACTGCGCATTCTGTAAATCCATGGGCCAATAAGATTGCTCTACGTTAAATTATTTGTTCTCCGGGAGGGGGGAGGGGAGGGGAGGGGGAGGAAATAAAAACAGCGGAGATAAGAACTTTTCGTCAGTTTTTCTCGATCAGTAGTTGATTAAAGACTTTTTGATTTTGAAAGTTTTGATCGTTTTTGTCGAAGTTTTTGTCGTTGCTTTATACAATTCACTTTGCGTCTTTTTCAGGATACAGTGAAAAATATATAGAATATATAAAATATATAGAAGATTATACTTTAACACGCTCGCAAAATGGAAAATTTCCGAAAAAATCGTCAACTTTTTAATTGTATGCGTGCAAATAATCTTGATTTATTAAATTATGAGGCTTTAATAAGCCACATAATATCATGTATTGATACTGAATTACCCAAAATCGCGTTGGAAGCATTGAAACGAAAAATCATAAATTTCATGAAGAATTTAAAGTCAAAATGGATAGCTAGCCATTACGATTACAACAGATTTATTGCAAAGCATGAAAGTTGGTTAAATTGTGAATTTTCTTTTCCGAACGAAGTACTGAATTTAATTTCTACTTCTTCACGTACGCGTATGCCTCTTAATAGATCAAAGAGTTTCGTAGAATGTTCCGAACGACATAAAAGAAAGAGAACTGAGGAAGTACGGAATAATCCGGAAATGACTGATTTTATTGTTCGGAAAAAGTTAAAATCCGATGACGCGCTATTTATATATAATTTTATCCAGAGACATCCCGAACATGTCAAAAAGATTAGACAATTCTGTGAAGAAATTGAAAATGGAACAGATTTGATTGATAGGGATTGCATTAAGTACGACTTCAAAAAATGGAGGTTCTATATTTGGCATGTATGTATGTATGTATGTCTACGATTTTCTTTAAAACTACTGGACGGATTTAAATGCGGATTTAAATGCGATTGTCCTATAGAGCAATTCTCCAGGAAGGTTTTAGTACATAAAATATCGCGCTAGAACATCAGGGTACGGAGCAGTCAGGAAATATGCGATAATAATTATTCATATTAATTTAATAAAGCACTAAAAAAATATAAAATAAAAAAATTTTTTTTTTAAATAGAACCGATTTTTCAAAAAAAACTAAAAAGTATTTAAAAAATTAAAAAATCATTTATGCGTTTTATGAAAAATTGTTAATTAAATAATTTTGATTAAATAATTTCATACACTAAATGTATAATAATCGTACATTATTTATGTCAAGTTTCAAGTCATTTCATTGAAAAATGTAGAAGTTATAAGCAAATGACCGAAAAATGAGGCGTTCGCCCCACTGTGCGGCGCCGCGACGCGAGGATGAAGAACCATGCCAATCGATTTCGATAGATATGCGGGTCGATGTGCTAACGCTCGCGCAATTTGATTGGTCGCGAAGCGCTCCTGGAATCGCGCATGCGGCCGATAAGAACGGGATCGCGGTAGCGCTTCCTCATCCGTTGCGAAGGGCTCGCCGTGCGCGCGAACTCGCCCAATCCGGAACAAATAATGATTATTGATAATAAACAGAATGATAAATTTCTTTTTGCCAGTGAATAGAATAACAATTGTAATTTAAATCGACCGTAACTGGCAATATATAACGTCTTTACCGATATGAACATTGAAAAAACCGTGAGCCAACTTGGTTTGTCGGATTCACACAGTACATTTTCAGATCATCATCGAGACATTATTAATTTCGACCAAGATTTTGGTCAGTTGATGTAATTTCTAAATTCAATAGTTTAAATTTTTATTGCGAAAAAATATCACTCCAGCCAGGGTTTGAACCCTATTCACTGGCAAAAAGAAATTTATTATTCTGTTTATTATACACCGTCGACGGAAGCATCGGTTCTCCATCTTATAGTTGTTATTGCGATAAATATCACCACAGCCCCAGTGGTCGAATTGGCACGACACCCGCACGATATACGGGAGGTTCCAGGTTCAAACCCTGGCTGGGGTGATATTTTTTCGCAATAAAAATTTAAACTATTGAATTTAGAAATTACATCAACTGACCAAAATCTTGGTCGAAATTAATAATGTCTCGATGATGATCTGAAAATGTACTGTGTGAATCCGACAAACCAAGTTGGCTCACGGTTTTTTCAATGTTCATATCGGTAAAGACGTTATATATTGCCAGTTACGGTCGATTTAAATTACAATTGTTATTATTGATAATATTTATTATTGCATACAATCGATTTGTTTGCATCGTGGAAATTAATTTATACTTTATTAATTACAATTGTTTAGGGTCCAGCAAAATATTTCCAGTAAGCCAAAGACGTCAAACATCAACAGGTCTGAAAGTTATAAGGAGCGGATACATCATAAGGTAACTAAATGTATTGTTTATAGATAGATATTCAGCCACGTGATATAAAATTGGAGCGATTATTAATTTACAATGAAGATTTTTTATTCTACCTAACTGACTATCTTTATTAATTATAATTGTTACGACGTTTTGACTATTGGTTTTGGTCAATTGTAATCGTTATTATTTTAATTTTGGTCAATTCTTTTTAAAATCACTGTAAGGAATTTATTGCGGAAAATATCTTAGCCAGGGTTCGAACCTGGACCTCCCTATATTCCGTGACGGGCGTCTTTACCAACTTGACTGAAGCATGTGGTGCTATTGCTAGATCCAGGTTCTCACTTTGGCTTGGCAGGGATAATATTTTTTGCAATAAATTCTTTACAGTGATTTTAAAGAGAATGCTTATTTACATCGAAAGTTACATCAATTGAGAAGGACCAAAACCTATGGTCGAAACGTCATGACGATTATAATTAATAACGATAGCTAGTTAGGTCAAATAAAAATTCTTTATTATTAATTATTCACTGATAAAGTAAAAGTTTCTGATGTGATTTGATTATTATATTATTATATGGAAGTATTAAAACTTAAAGATCAAATTTAATATAATTTTTATTTTTTTCAAAGAAGCTATGCATAATTATAATATATGGAATTTTAATCACAAATGATCGCATGTCCGAATTGGGCATGGAGGACATGGAGGAATTAAGATCGCAGAGTTTGTTTGGTCTCAATGAGTTAATGTAAATGCGATTATAATATTAGATACATTTTTGTCTAAACTGTAAAATTGACTTTGTTTTACAATGGTTTATATTATAACTTCCTAAGATGTCAATTATCTCTCTTGAGAATATTTAATATTTATTATATAATTATTAAAATTGAAGTCACGAGCTACGTGGTATTTTCTGTACATTTTTTAAATGTTTCTTCATATTTCGAAATATTGTAAACTGTTAGCACGTGGATCATTTAGCATACCGCTACTACACTATTCGTTAGCGAAGAGATCAATGATGTTAGTGTAGTTCTCATTTAAATTTAATTTGGGTAATTGTATAGATAGGGGGGGGGGGGATCACCTTGGATAACCTTGATATTTTTGTATGTTGCCAAGGACATTCTCCTGAGTGACCTTTAGAAGGTTTTAGCCCGCGATTGTTATTTGTTAAAAAGTTATTAACAAAAAAAGTTTGGAAAATACAGCAGCTATTTTGAGTATTGGAAGGTATAAATAACGGTAATTATGCAGTAATAGGGACCACTCTCCGATGACCTCGACCTTGACATATGTTGTCCTACGTAGGTTAGTTGACGCGCTTTAAACACTTAAATACTTTTAAAGCGCGTCACTAACCTACATAGGTTAGTTGACGCGCTTTAAACACTTAATTTCTGAAGGTCACTCGGGGTCATGACCTTGACAACATATGTCAAGGTCAAGGTCATCGGAGGCAGGCCCCTATTACTGCATAATTACCGTTATTTATGCCTTCCAATACTCAAAATAGCTGCTATATTTTCCAAACTTTTTTGTTAGTAACTTTTTAACGAATAACGAGCGCGGGCTGAAACTTTCTGAAGGTCACTCAGGAGGGTGACCTTGACAACATACTGAAATATCAAGGTCATCCAAGGTGATCCCCCCCATGTATACAATTACCTTAATTTGTAATTATAATTGCGTTTCTCCAATTACAGCGACAATTGAGAGAAAAAAGAAAAACCAGTGATCCGAATCTGTCCAAAACAAAGTAAGTAGTTTCGAATGTTTATTATTATTGTTAAAGTGTACTATGAATTCTCGAATTATTGAATAATAATTTAATAATAATACAAATTTAACCCTATTGAGTCATACTTCCCGAGAATCCCGAACCGGTCACACTGGGTGAAATACACCCCCAGCGTGTTTGCACGTATATAAAAAATTGTAGGTGACCTTAAAAAAAAAAAATATTCTGTTGTAGTTTAAGTCTTCCTTAAAAAGATTGTATAGGTTTGATTTGCAAAAAATTAATTTAACATATGTAAAAAAATTGTTGAAAAAAAGTCGTAAAAGTGACTTTTCACAAAAACTGATATAACTTTTTCAATTTTTAAGATATTTTAATTTTTCAAACTGCCAAGGGAAAGGGTTTTTTCATCCTCAGATGACGCACTTTTCACTAATTATTGCAGTTTATGCGGCCGTTCCAAAAAGTATATTGATTTTGAGGTTATAAAGGTGCGATTTTTTGCGGAAAAAATGCCGAGAGAGAACTAACGGACCGAAAAATATACCACCGACGGGGATCGATACTTAAAGGTCCCAACTACCTGTAGATGGCGGCACAAAGCCCATTTCCATTGGTTTACTGGGTCGTTTTTGAAGTTAAAAAACGCTGGGGTGTATTTTACCCAGTGACTCAATAGGGTTAATAATAATTCGAAATTTATAGTATTTTGTGCAATTGTTCTCACTAACCATATAACGTTAAAAGCAAAAGACCATGTAAATTTTTTCTTCACAAACGTGAAAATAAATTAATTCTTTCATGTTTTTTGCTATCCGTATTTAATAACATAGATATTTAATATTATGTTCTGGACTGAAGGGAGAGTTTCTTACACATTTTACTACTTAACGTAGGTAATGAAAAAACCAATTTATTTTGATATATATGCAAAAAAATTTATCAATTTTTTAAACGACATGAATACGTCATAGTTTTGTAAGGAATCTAGAGCTTTAATTTGAACAAAATCTTCTATTTTTAATCTTTGCGTCCAGTCCTTTTGTTAGTAAATACTAGGATATTAACAATTATTATTTATTTGTATTCATTGTGTTAATTTAGTATTTTGGACATACCTTCCTTCTTAAACATTTTCTCGGCGTCAGCTTTGCGGTCAAATGTACATTATCACTATTTGACATCTGGCACGACTGTCACTATAGGTTGTAACTACTTAGTGCGTTAAACGCGCTGTACCGTGTCTCTTGATAACCTCCTGGCCGATAAATCTATATTAACCTAATTTACCTAAATAGAAATTTTTCTCCTGACCGATAAGTTTATCGACCTAATTTACCTACTAGATCGATAATAATGCGCGCGCGATTTATCGGAAATCAAGAGCCATCTATCGTTGAAAGTAGTAAAAGTTACGTTTCTTTGATTGAGAGACGACGACGACGACGACGACGTATCTTAATATGAAATTTTTACATTTGGACTTTGCATCGCAATATCTTCACTCGTAGGACACGTAGCGGAAAGACAAAAACACTCTTCTTTATAAATCGACCCCAAGATATCGATCAAGCCTACTTAGAACTTGATCCGTTCACTCGTTATTAACCCTCCGAGAACACACCTATTTTTTCATTCACGGAGAACACTCTGGTTCAATCTGACCCTACACACACTTTGATCGTCCACCATTTTAAAGTGACGAGTGCGATCAGCTTGAAAAAATGTCTACATGTACTTGGAACATTGTTAAATTAATTGATATAAATAAAAAGTGCCGTTGGAATTATTTACATATTTAAAAAAATAAAAAAAATCATTTTTTTGAAAAATTTTTTTTAATTTTTGAGTGTTTTTTTTTTTTACGTAATTTACGAACAAAATTTTTTTTTATTAAAAAATAAAAAAACGGTCAAATTGACCCAGTGTGTTCTCGGAGGGTTAAGATCTCAACATCTCGAGTACTCGCAACTCGTCGCGTCGCGTAAAAGAGTCACGGTGCGGTCTCGCTTCGCGTGTACTTGGCGCGAGACACTACCGTATCTCTTGATCTAATTCATTTTGTTATTTATTTCTATCTTTCTCCGCTTTCTGCTGAGCATTAAGGATGTTCTGACGTTAACTTTCTAACATTGACAATATCCTGAAAATTTAATATATTGTTTCTATTTGTTATTTAAACATGTGTGCAAAACCTGAAACCGATTCTCTGACCGGTTCACAAGTTATTCGATTTTTTAATTTTGCATGTGTTCTTATGGAATATAGCATCATATTTCCACTAATATAAACGAAATTATATAGAAACACTATTGTCAATATTCTGAAACTTTTTTTATGTATAAATATTGTAAAATACTGAGCAACGCGTTTCTAAAAAAAGTTGATATCGATTGATTATCTCGTTCTTGAGCTATTAATAAAAAAGCAATGCAAAATTCAGAAAATAGGCTATGATACACACTTTGACTACCGAAACGTGGCAACAGTGTAACCTAACCTGTATCTAATCTAACTCGCGTTGGAGTCGGGGGCAGGAGGGCTAACAAAAATATAAAAATAAACTAATGGAGTACGGTGTTGCCTCTTTACCACATTATATTAGACATTTTATTTTGATTTGTATAAAGGGCTACAAAGGTAAATATTATGCCAATGACATTTTTTTTACATATCTTATTTTTTTTTTAATATTATTTGTCCTGTATATATTAAATATTACTAATATACACAACGTTTTTTCATTTCTTACAGTTGATTTCAGGTGAAATTCACGTCTAAAAGTTCTTGCTGACAATCACAAAATTTGCAAAATATGCAATATATTCATTTGTACCCTTACGAAAAAAACACCCAAGATTTTGGTGCTTACACCCAACTTTGGGTGTTTACACTCCATTTTCGGTGTCAACGCCTAAATTTTCAGTGTCAACACCGACATTTGAATGTCGACACCCAAAGTTTCGGTGTCGACATTCAACTTTTGGTGTCGACACCCAAATCTTGGTGTCGTCACCCAAAGTTTCGGTGTTGACACTCAACTTTTGGTGTCGACACCCAAATTTTAGTGTCGACACCCAAATTTTGGTGCGAAAATGAAAAAATTCAAAAAAAATTTAAACAAAATTTTTTTTTTTTGAATTTTTTTAAATATGTAAATAATTTCAACGGCACTTTTTATTTATATCAATTGATTTAACAATGTTCCGAGTACATCTGGGAATTTTTTTAAGCTGATCGCACTCGTCAATTTAAAATGGTCGACGATCAAAGTGTGTGCAGGGTCAGATTGACCCAATGTGTTCTTTCGAAAAAAATGTTTTTTATAAAAAAAAATTTATTTTTTTTATGTTTAATATGTATGATTAGTTTATTGCTTTTCCCCGTAGGGATTACAAGGCGTTTTTGTGAAGAACTTACCCAAACCTCTTACAATACATCCCCATATTACCTGGCCATTCGCGACCTTACAATCTTTATTTTCCCGCTCCCTCCCCGTACCCCTCTTTGCCCCTTTTCTTCTTCCTCTGCTTCCTCCGCGTTGTGTTCTTCTGTTCCCCTCCTTCCTGTCACGGTTCCTTCCTACTTGGCCCACTCTCTTTTCTTCTTACCTTCCTTTTCCTCATCCGAGTTCATGAGGAGCTTCTCCTCCATCCCTTTGGAGATCTCATCTTCCTCGGATCTTTCTGCGCTCCTGCAATCTTCGCTCTTCCTTTCTAGTCTTCTTTCTTTTTCTTCTCTTTCCCTATCCCTTCTCTCCACCGACTTGTCCTCATCTATCTTCACACCTATTCTGTTCTCCGCTCTCCTCCTTGCCTCCAACACACGCCATTTCTCCTTCTCATCCCCCAGCCTCACTAATATCGTTAACCAGGCCCCTCTCTGGCCAATTACTCTCACCTCTCTTATCTCCACCTTCACCTTCAAACCTTCTGTGAGTAGTTTCTTTACCTTTTCCCAATTTCATTCCTTCCCTTTTCATTTCTCCTTCTCGTTTCTTGCTCATTCTTTCTTTTCTCCCCTGCCCATCATTTCTTCTTCCCTGCCCTTTCTTCACTCTTATCCCTCTTCCTTTCCCTCCGCTTTGCTCCATTCTTTCCACCTTTCTTCTCAGTCTCTTCATCTCCTCCTGCAGCTCTTCTATCTTCTCATCTTTCCTTTTACCATTTTCTTTCACCTCCCTCAGCATCTTCTTTACTTTTTCTTCCACAATCTCTTCCACCGCTTCTATTATTCTATTCCCCTTGCACTCCATCCTGGATTATCTGTAACATGTACATATACTTTACATTATTCTCCTTTTCTTTTCTCTACTTTTCTCTCCCTCTCTTCTCTTTTTTCCTCCTCCTCTTTCTCTCTTTTACCCTTCCCCTACTTCTTATTTCTTACCCTCCCCTTTTCCTTCCATTTTTCCCCCTCTATTTCCATCATCCATTCTTCGCCTTCACCTTCTTCATCTAGCACCCACCCTACCGCTTCCTGCCAACTTCCACTTCCTACTTTCCATCTTCTGCATTCTTCCCATACATGCTCCCACGTTTCCTTCTTATATTCACACATCCTACATTTCTTCTTTTCTTCTCCCTCCCAATACCTGCTCTCTCTCAACTCATTCCCTAATCTAAATCTCGCCACTTTTCTCCATCTGCTCTCACCGTCTCTTCTCCTGCGCCATGAACTCCTTTCTCAGTTCCTCTATTTCTTCTATCAACTTACTTCCCTGCTCCTTGAAGCCCTTCCTAAATTACTTGCTCATGGACCTGAAGTTCTTTCTCATCTCACCACGTACTCCCTCACGTCTCTCACACCTAACTCTGCTTCTGTTTTTGGAGATCTCGCCGATTATCTTGCTTCTCTTAACAATATCCTCCTTCTCCTCCACACTCTTATATAACTCCTCTCTCTTCCTTTTCCATAGCTCTTCTATCGTTACCGTGCTCCCCGTGCTTCTCGTGCTACCCCTTCTAACTCTATCCTTCTCCTTCACTCTATCTATCACCTTCTTTCTCTCCATCTCTCTTTCCTTCTCTTTGTTCATCTCCTTCTACTCTACGTTTCGCTTCGCCCTCTACCTATTCTCTGTTCTATGCCCTGCCTCGGTCTGCCTACCGCTTCCCTATTTACCCACCGAGTCGCCCCTCTACTCACTAGCGTTTGCGCCCTACCACGAACCGTCCGCCTACCGAGTCGCTCCTCTACACCGTCTCTCGCTCTCGCCCTACCCAGCGCTACCGTACGCGTCTCTGCTCACCTAACGCGTCGCCCCTCTATCCCAGCTATTATTCGTGCCGTAACCTTTGTCCAAGCCCTGTCACCTTTTCTCCCTATACACCCCTCTCACGCCCCTCTCACCACTCTCCCCTTGCTCCTCCACACTCATTCACCTTTGCTCCTCCCTTCTCGCACGCTCTCGCTTTCCACAAACTCCTCTGGTACTTCTTTTTCTTCGCTTTCCACTCGCACACTCTCACACGCTGTCACCTCGATCGTACCGGAAAAGCTTTTTTATGTTTAATATTTCTGGCTAAAAATTTTTCTAGCAAAAGAAAAGGGTTAAATTCACCCTGGGTGTTCTTGAAGGGTTAAGGGGATGCTGGAGACAGGTCTGTTTTACCACGAAATTTTCAGACACACAAATCTTTTGATTGATTTCACCGAATTAAAAATTTTTTGTCCAGAATTAAAGTATGGACGATAACGAAGACGGCAGGCACCAATTGCGTATGAAAAACGAAAAAAAATTAGAAAATTACATTTTTATTTTTGATTCTGCGGTCGACTCATGACAACATTTGCTGCAGATAAAAGTTTTAGACTGTGTACGTATACAAAAACCTTGCAGCCGTCACGGAAATACAATAAAGAAGAATCCTGTGCTTGCAGAAATGAGCTGCGAGCTTTAGTATAAGAGAAAAGTATGTTAGAAAATTTCATATGCACATGTTACGCGTCTCCCCGATTTCAGCCAAAAACTCTGCGCTCAGTATGTATGTGTAAGAATCGGTGAGCACTTCTTTATCGACGCTGGTCGAGTTTGCCTGCGCTCTGTATGTATATGTAAGAATCGGTGAGCACTTCTTTATCGACGCTGATCGAGTTCGACCGCGACTCCAGCATCCCCTTAAGGATGTATTGGAGGTACAATCTTAGATAAAAGTGCATGAAATTTGAAATACTTGAATATCTACGCCTAACGTATATTAAATCTAGATGTAAGATACTTAAATGATAGTAGGAATCTTATTTATACTCCTAGAAAGGTATTTTTTACTTTACAAATGTTTTTTCCAGTATTATTTGCGATTTTTGTAATTTATGAGCCTAAACTTTTGGCAGTGAAAATACCCTGATTTCAACTTTATAACGTCAAATTATTTTAAAGCGAAAGACATTATTCAGCAGTGCTGATAAACAAATGTGACTTTAATAACGTCAAAAAAGATAAATATGTATCATATAAACGATAATTTTGAATATTATTTATTATAAACATTGTTATGCGACTCTTAAAAGAGACGTGACAACGATTCACGTAGGTTGGCAGCCTTGCACAGTACCAAAACAGTGCGAGACTTGATGCGAGCTGCGAGGTGCGAGGTTATGTCTGTTCGTTTACATTTTTACAATAATCCCGCTATGTTTCTCATTTCCCTTTTCTATCTCTTCACGAGTGCAACGGAGACAAAAAGTTAGCTAGAAGTAGTAGAAGGCATAGATAATACGTGTAGCGACAGCCATAGGTTATGCTTCGCTTGCCCAGCTGCGTGCGACGTTGCCGCGCTTTCACGAGCCATCGAGATACATTCGTGCCGACAGCACACGTATCTCAAGTTATACGTTATTTCTTTAAAACGGCGTAGTGAAGACACGTGAAACTTGGCAGATATTTTCATCTCGTCGTATACTAGATGTACAAAAAAATTCAAAATATTATTAGCGCTTCTTCAACATTTTTTTAGCTGTTTTATCCGTCAAAATCGTTTCTTCCCATAAGAATACTTGTAAAATCAGTGAAACGTAAAATCGTTATATCTCAGCAACTGTTTAGTGGCGTCGTTTCTACTTTTTTGTAGCACATCAGGAAGACTAAAAGAACATTCTCACAAATTTTTATCCACTTGGTAGCGTTTTGAAAATAGGTCCGATACATCCTTAAATCTCAAAGGCATTTTTAACATAGGTTTTATGGGAACGTGTACCGAAAACATACATTTTTCGAGAATTTTACTCATTGTAAAGAAACAAGTTCAAAAAACTGAAACGAATATTTGTTTGCGTCTTCTAGCACTTGTTTAATAAGACAAAACGATGTTGACGCGTAATAAGTCCAAAAATTCAATCAAAACTTGATGACGTGTCGTGTTTTTTGGCGGCCTTTCGATCAGCTGTACGCAATGGCAACGCCGCCGCACAGTGGGGCCAAATCCCAAAAAGCTAGCCAAAAGTCGAAAGCGTTTTTCACGTTGGGTGAAACTCAGTACCCGAAAGTTTTTAAGCTCGCTGCGTACGACGTTGGAGTCAAACGTTGAAAAATCAAAATGGACGGTTTTAAATATAGACGACTTGTATAGAAAAAATGATTTATTTAGGCTAAGACGTTAAATTCTGTCCTTTTCAATACGCATTACGTAAAACTCGATTTCTAAATAACACGAGAAAAATAAAATATTAAGAATGCTGTCAAAATTCTAATCTCTGAATATAAAGTTCGTATAAAAAAACTTTTTTTAATGTTAAGTTATTTATCAACAATACAGATCAACATTAACGTTATTATTAAATATATGTAGTTGCTCATGAAGGAAGAAAGTGAAATAAAAAGTGAGAACTGCAAAATAAATATATATTTAATATATAAAACAAGATTAGTCGGCCTGACTGGCAGTACGTTATTAGTATAACGACATTTTAACCTTTTCTTTGGGTCCTTATCAAGTTAATTTAACACGGCTGGAACAACATAACGTACCGATACGCAACACATGCTACAAGAATGCAACGTAATAAACCGTGATACAAAATATAATAAATATTAAACTTACATAGATCCGTGTGCGTCAAACGTATAGAAATATTTGAGTCATAGTTAAAACGTGTGTGAACGGGCGGTGAATAAATATATATTTATTAAAATACAGTCAATCAACAACTTTATGCATCGTCATCAGTAGAATAATTTGATTCACAGTCAGTTGATTCAACTGTAAGATAGCTGGAGCTTTCCTCACCCTCTCTAATACTTGGCGCACGTAATAATAAGGCTGTTTCTGGTAGTAACGATTTTAATTTTTTTCGAGGTACGTCGCGCAAACTAGAAATAAATGGATCGGATGTTAATAGTACGTTTCTCGCAAAATCTTCTCTAAACTTTTTAATATACTTGTTACTAGACTCTTAAGCGTTTTCGGACATTTGCTTTGTTGGTAATAGTGAAGACGTTATTTGTGCGCCATGACGTAAAATTTTATGCACTGAAGTTGGCATGTAAAACCACAGATACAACTGTACAAAGTTGCGAGCTGTTTGTAAAGCATAATCTTGCACGTGCTTGCAATATAACATGAAACCATTTAATCAAATCTTCATCTACCCCCGTAAGCAAAAGTGCGATATGCTGTAGTCACCGTATCATTTAACGTTCCTTTCAATACAAAAAAATTTTCCTTGATAAACTTGCAATTACACATTCAACCTTAGTTACTATTATTTATTCTAAAATATATATTTTTTAAATTATTTATGAAAGTAAATTGCGCATCTTAAAACTCAACACAATAAAGACCACAAGAAAAAAAAAACATTAATTTAAATTTTTGTCCGCATTGTCAGCACGCAGTCAAAAGTTGGGAAATATGTAAAATAAAAATATAAATAAAACTTTCGCGCCGTATTTACTGCGCTGGTTCTTACGTAGCTCGGTTTATTCATGCGGATTTTCCATTGGAACCTATACTTTGCATTTAAAATTTTTATTTTTAAAATATTCTCTACAGTGACAATAAAAAATTGTTAATCCTTATTTTTTATGGATTTTACGTCTACGCTCTAAATTAGAAATATTTTAGCAGGTACCTACGTTTTCGCTAAACTCCTTTCTAAAGGCCCAAAATTTTGGGCCTTTTGGAAGGGGTTTAGCAAAAATTGACTTGATACAAAATATTTCTATCTTGAGCCGTAGAATCAAAATCCGCAATAAAAAATGGGGATTAATATAAGAAAAAATTGACTTGGTCCTGACTGAGCCCATATAAGGTTCCAGGCCCACACGGTGAGTACACTCTTGAATAGATATTTCAAAACCATACACAACTTTTATCAAAAACACTTTCAATATTTTGCGTTTTTAATGCGTTTTTAATGCGTACAAAATTCAGAAAATTATTTTTTTTACAAAAACTTGCACCAATAGCAGGGTAGCAGCTAGTAGCAGCAGTTTTCTGTTGTTTTCATTAAATAATATTTCTACAACATACAATAGGTCTGGCCACAAAACTCTACAAAACTCATAAACTTTTCTCTACGTTTTTTAACGTTTTCGTTGCACGTTTACGTTCATTTTTGTACAAATAATTTGTTTATTGATATTACATAAATTCGTACTATAAATTTTGTAATACGTGATAATATTCTACTTACTTCCAGCTGTCGAATCCATTTTTTAGATTTGGACGTGCTTTATTTTTATAGTTTTGGCGTCCTCCTGAATAAAACGTTTAGAACTCGGCTCCGAACACGACACGTCTTGTTCGAGCGAGCGTCACTTTTGAACTGAAGTGTACGAGCAGGTATAAGGGATAGGACGCTCTTTAGTCTAGACGTTGACCTTCGGACTATTACTCAAACAAACCCATCACTTTAAATCCTCGGACGCGAAACTTTATTTTTCGACTTTTGGCCAGCTTTTTGGGATTTGATCCCACTGTGCGCCGCGTCGCGTAGTGTTTTTTTTCCACTTCTATCGAACGTGCTTATCTTCCATTATTTTTCAACGTAAACACAATACATATATATGAATTTATTGTATATCCCCTCAGAGTTTACAAGGCGTTTTTGTGAGGAACTTACCAAATCTTTTACAAAAAACAGATCTCTTACAACTACTCTTATTCTACCTTAACCACTAATCTTTACTAACTAATCACCCTACCTATCTACACACACACACACACACACACAC